>NC_086328.1:70743922-70808922 GCF_036172605.1 Pelobates fuscus
TTAATTCCTAAAAGAGGAACTTGTCATTTTTCTAGATGTTCCATTTTCTTTAAAATTAATATAAAAATTACATCATAATCTAGTTAAAACAGGCAAGGCAGGGCAAACATTGTAGATAAATAAGAGAAATAAACACATAGTTTCAATTCTCCTTTTCTCTATTTTGACCGCAGGATTATAACAATGACTGACGGGGAGCTAAGACAGAGGCAACCATTTGCAAGATAGAGAGATGTGGATTTCTAAAAAGTGAATTTTCTTTTTCACATCTCACGAATACATAAACATAATATTTAAAATCCTGGGAAGTCTGTTTCTGTGATTAGGTTACACAGCCATCACTTATTGCCTATATTCAGAGAGTAGGGTTAGTGCTAGAGTAAGAAGCAGTATTAGGGTTTAAAGGGTTATTCCAAACCCCCTTGTCGGTCAAGGTGCTTGTAGTCTGTATATCCAGGTTTGAAACAATGCACATACAGAGATTAACCCTTTAGTTACTGTATGTGTAACTCCACCTTAATGTTGTGTCATCAGCCAGCTCAGAACTTTTGTTGCACAGAAGTGCATGCATTGGCTGAAAGTGATCAGCTGACCCAGGTGGAGGAATGGGGGCAAACAGTTGATAATCAATTTGACCCATTACATGAGAGCTCTTGGTATCATAACCACTACAGTGTAGTGGTTATAATTCTTGGAGTAATCCTTTAAGAATTAAGGTAATTAAAACAGATTTGCATTTAATTGGAAATTGTGAAGTAGTTTTCTAGGTTTAGTAGTGATAAAATAAATATAAAATGTTTGATTTTTTTTTCTGTGCAGGCAAGAACCATGAGGTCACTGACACTGTGTCAAAGTTTGAGACAGACTGTGTCACTTCAACTCCAACTCAACATTAAAAACGATATTTGGTTTTAATGTTTGGAGAGCTCTTTTAAACCTTTAACGTCATCTTTTCTTTCGGCAATGAGTCCCCTCTCGCCACAGCTCCGCTAAGAGCTGGGAGACTATCTGTGATGATAGTTACACTTCCTTTCTAGCTAAAATTAGCATATAGGTAAAATTGAGCAATCACCCCAAAAAATGCTATTGGAAAGCTATTTTCTTTCACTCAAATGGGGGTGTTCCCATGTTGTCAAAATAATTTCTGCTGAAATCATCACTCTTATGAGTTGGGACAAGGGTGATGTGCAGTTAGCCCACAACGCATTTTGGCAAGCTGAAGTGCTTTAGGGGTTTGGAGTGTGCTTTTAACAAGGTGACATAGGCCCAGGAAACAAGTCTGTCATAATTGCAAGTCTGCATTTTGATATTAGCAAGTCAAACAGTTAAAGTATGTGAACTCTTTAGAATGATATGGATTTCTGCACAAATTGGTCATAAAATGTGATCTGATCATCATCTAAGTCACAACAATAGACAATCACAGTCTGCTTAAACTAATAACACACAAAGAATGAAATGTTGCCATGTTTTTATTGAACACACCATGTAAACATTCACAGTGCAGGTGGAAAAAGTATGTGAACCCTTGGATTTAATAACTGGTTGAACCTCCTTTGGCAGCAATAACTTCAACCAAACGTTTCCTGTAGTTGCAGATCAGACGTGCACAACGGTCAGGAGTAATTCTTGACCATTCCTCTTTACAGAACTGTTTCAGTTCAGCAATATTCTTGGGATGTCTGGTGTGAATCGCTTTCTTGAGGTCATGCCACAGCATCTCAATCGGGTTGAGGTCAGGACTCTGACTGGGCCACTTCAGAAGGCGTATTTTCTTCTGTTTAAGCCATTCTGTTGTTGATTTACTTCTATGCTTTGGGTCATTGTCCTGTTGCAACACCCATCTTCGGTTGAGCTTCAGCTGGTAGACAGATAGCCTTAAGTTCTGTAAAAATGTCTTGATAAACTTGGGAATTCATTTTTCCTTCGATGATAGCAATCCGTCAAGGCCCTGATGCAGCAAAGCAACCCCAAACCATGATGCCCCCACCACCATACTTCACAGTTGGGATGAGGTTTTGATGTTGGTGTGCTGTGCCTCTTTTTCGCCACATATAGTGTTGTGTGTTTCTTCGAAACAACTCAACTTTGGTTTCATCTGTCCACAGAATATTTTGCCGGTACTGCTGTGGAACATCCAGGTGCTCTTGTGCAAACTGTAAACGTGCAGCAATGTTTTGTTTGGACAGCAGTGGCTTCCTCTGTGGTATCCTCCATTCTTGTTTAGTGTTTTACATATTGTAGATTCGCTAACAGGGATGTTAGCATTTGCCAGTGACTTTTGTAAGTCTTTAGCTGACACTCTAGGATTCTTCTTCACCTCATTGAGCAGTCTGCGCTGTGCTCTTGCAGTCATCTTTACAGGACGGCCACTCCTAGCGAGAGTAGCAGCAGTGCTGAACTTTCTCCATTTATAGACAATTTGCCTTACCGTGGACTGATGAACAGCAAGGCTTTTGGAGATACTTTCATAACTCTTTCCAGCTTTATGACAGTCAACAATTCTTAGTCGTAGGTCTTCTGAGAGCTCTTTTGTCCGAGGCATCATTCACATCAGGCAATGCTTCTTGTGACAAGCAAACCCAGAACTGGTGTGTGTTTTTTATAGGGCAGGGCAGCTGTAACCAACACCTCCAATCTAATCTCATTGATTGGACTCCAGTTGGCTGACATCTCACTCCAATTAGCTCTTGGAGATGTCATTAGTCTAGGGGTTCACATACTTTTTCCACCTGCACTGTGAATGTTTACATGGTGTGTTCAATAAAAACATGGCAACATTTCATTCTTTGTGTGTTATTAGTTTAAGCAGACTGTGATTGTCTATTGTTGTGACTTAGATGATGATCAGATCACATTTTATGACCAATTTGTGCAGAAATCCATATCATTCCAAAGGGTTCACATACTTTTTCTTGCAACTGTATATTTGACCCTATAAATCCACCCTCACACCCAAAAAATGGCAAACCACAAGTTGGTGTTATTGCTGTAGTCTACGGTTGTACATGAACCCACAGTGCTGTTGTTTCTTTGCATGAATCTGTAACGGATTACTAAATTCACATATAATGTAAATTGTGTGGAGGAAAATATATACATATGCTGCCATACTCAGCCTATCAATGCCAGATGATAGCCAATACAGACAAGGGTCTTTCTCATTAGCCTACAAAGAGCAAAACGGTTGGAACCAAAAATGAGTCTACTAACAGCACATCCACTAAAAAGAACATGTAGTGGTGATGGTGCTTAGAATGGCTTTTAAAAGAGAAGTCTAAGCACCATACCCAGTACCACACACTGTAGTGGTTTGATGCCAACATGCCCCAGTGCCCTTCTGCAGCTTTGTGTCAAATTAAGTGATTTGACACAAACCCAGCATTACTGGATGCACTTGAAAAGGCCATCAACTGGCATGCGGCTATTGTGGAAGATATACTTCTACATTGTCAATATTAATTGTGTCCAAGTTTGGGCAGCATAATAAAATAAAAAATATGTACCATTAGTAATGTTAAAAATTGTTACCAGATTCAGCATGAACCAAAATGTCTCAAATGCTGTAACACAGTGGTTCCCAAACTGTGTTCATATGTTCATAGCAGCGAGAAAATCATGCTGTGCCTTGCTCTCCCCTGCCGGCTCTGCAGGACCGGAGGGGAGATCAGAGATCTCCCTCACAGTCCCACTAGCACTATAATGCTGCAGCCGGCAGGGAAGGAAGAGAGGACCCGGGGGGGAGCTTTGACCTGCAGCTCCGCTGAGTTCTCCTCTCGCAAGCGTGGAGTGTCACTGTGGTTACGGCAACACTCCAAATCTCGCAAGAGTGAACTCTAGCTTCAGGATTGCCTTCTACTGTTCCTCCCCCCAGGCAAAGGTAAGAAGGGAAGGGGGGGGGGGGGGGGTAATGAAAATTATATATTTTTTTTAATTAAAAAAAAAAAAAACAATCCTTATATTAATTAATCTCCCCTCCTACCTCCACAGACCACAATAACTCCCCCCCCATACACACACTGTACCCCTCACGCACTCTATGCCCCCCACACACTACATCCTTCACAAACACAATGCTTTCCAGTACACACACTGCACCCCTCACACACGCACACTAGTGCCCCATATCCCCTACTACAGCCCCTAGCCCAGCAGACCCCAGGTAAGTTGTCGAACTGTTCTTAAAAAGTTTGACTACCCTGGCACTCCTGGCATCATAACCACTACAGAGTGCTGTAGTGATTATTGCGCCTGGATTGATTCTTTAAATAATCTACCAGTGCCCCTCCCAAGATTAGGTTCTGGATCCACCCCTCACAGGTAACATTTCTGCTGAACAAGGGCCAGTATATGCCGCAGCGCTGCACATGTACAACCTAGAAATTTGTTTTGACTTATGGCGCCTTGGAAAATTATTGAACTATTAAGGGCGTCTCGAACCTAAAAAGTTTGGCAACCACTGCTGTAACACATAGTTTTATTCCCTAAACAGAATGATGGGGAAATTGAAACTGAAATGCAAAATTCAAGCTAAAATGGCCACAACTTGACTGGAGAATTTTGTCATATCTGCGAATTTGACAGAACTTTTGCAATTTGGTTTTCAACCACCATTCTCTATTTCATAAATAAACCTCACTGTAGATTTTAATATTTTAAAATCAAATTGATTAGTCTGGTGTGAATTAAAAGGATTTTGATTTGGAGGAACGACCAAAACAAAACATTTTCACGAATGTATTAGTTATTAACCACTCATAAACTGGGACCTTTTCTCCAAGCACCATATCTGCTATACAGCCCTTTGTAGTGGTTATGGTGCCAGGAATCCCGTGGCGCGGCCCCAAAAGCGTTAGTTTTCGTGTAAGACAGGTACATATCCATTGTCTGCATGTGTCCTGTCTTGCACAAAATTAACATTTGGCTTCTCAAGACCCAGGTAAGAGCAGGACTGTGCCAAAATAATTCGCCAACTTAGGGTGGCACTACAGGCAACATAACCACTACAGCGGGTAGCTATGCTGCATGGAGTGTTCATTTAATAATTACTGTAGATTTAGTATGTCTGTATTTACACCCATAACGTTAAAATAATATATAGATATTAACGTTAAAATAATATATAATTTTTTTTACATCAATTTAAAGAACACGAGCAGCACATTTATCAAATACTTACACAGTGAGCGATCTCCACAACAACGTACAATGAAGTCCCCGGGCCCCGTCACCCGTCACCCGTCACCCGTCACCACGGTCTCCCTCCGCTCTCCGCCAATCTCCAGCACAATGCAGCAGTGTTGGGCTCACAGCGGCTCTGACACCATTGCTATGAGACAGACAGTGGCGTCGCGATTATGACGTCACCAGTGTTCTGGGCGAGGTTAGCCCCGTTTACAAGCGGTCAGGGCTGAGTATTCAGAGGGAAAGAGGGGACAGTATGGAGCTGGGCGGGCACCCTAAGGAAAAACAGCTTGAAAACCCTGGACAGCGAGCTCATTTAATACACTCTGCTTACCCTTACATCATGCTATCTGAACATCACTGGGCAAATAAACAGAAACCAGACCAGATCCACCTGAGAAACTGCAGTATGAGCACAATCCTAGAAAATAAAGCACTGTCAGATACTGCCAATGCAGACTGTCAGACACTGCCAATGCAGACTGTCAGACACTGCCAATGCAGACTTTCAGACACTGCCAATGCAGACTGTCAGACACTGCCAATGCAGACTGTCAGACACTGCCAATAGAGACTGTCAGACACTGCCAATGCAGACTGTCAGACACTGCCAATGCAGACTGTCAGACACTGCCAATGCAGACTGTCAGACACTGCCAATGCAGACTGTCAGACACTGCCAATGCAGACTGTCAGACACTGCCAATACAGACTGTCAGACACTGCCAATACAGACTGTCAGACACTGCCAATACAGACTATCAGACACTGCCAATACAGACTGTCAGACACTGCCAATACAGACTGTCAGGCACTGCCAATACAGACTGTCAGACACTGCCAATACAGACTGTCAGACACTGCCAATACAGACTGTCAGACACTGCCAATACAGACTGTCAGGCACTGCCAATACAGACTGTCAGACACTGCCAATACAGACTGTCAGGCACTGCCAATACAGACTGTCAGGCACTGCCAATACAGACTGTCAGGCACTGCCAATACAGACTGTCAGGCACTGCCAATACAGACTGTCAGGCACTGCCAATACAGACTGTCAGACACTGCCAATACAGACTGTCAGACACTGCCAATACAGACTGTCAGGCACTGCCAATACAGACTGTCAGGCACTGCCAATACAGACTGTCAGGCACTGCCAATACAGACTGTCAGGCACTGCCAATACAGACTGTCAGACACTGCCAATACAGACTGTCAGACACTGCCAATACAGACTGTCAGACACTGCCAATACAGACTGTCAGACACTGCCAATACAGACTGTCAGACACTGCCAATACAGACTGTCAGGCACTGCCAATACAGATTGTCAGGCACTGCCAATACAGACTGTCAGGCACTGCCAATACAGACTGTCAGACACTGCCAATACAGACTGTCAGACACTGCCAATACAGACTGTCAGGCACTGCCAATACAGACTGTCAGACACTGCCAATACAGACTGTCAGACACTGCCAATACAGACTGTCAGGCACTGCCAATACAGACTGTCAGACACTGCCAATACAGACTGTCAGGCACTGCCAATACAGACTGTCAGACACTGCCAATACAGACTGTCAGACACTGCCAATACAGACTGTCAGACACTGCCAATACAGACTGTCAGACACTGCCAATACAGACTGTCTGCCAATACAGACTTTCAGACACTGCCAATTCACACTATCAGACACTGCCATATTGATATTTATGGGATAATAATAGTAAACAGAGAGAATTTCCCACTATTTAAATTCTCAGATCCCAAAGAACGTATCGTGTAAGTGAAATGTATACCATATAAATAAAATCACAAATTGTTTATAAAAATAGATACAATTTATTTTTATATTCAAATAATAATAATAAGTAACATGTGTGATAATAATCACTGGAATTTCAGTATAACATGAGTATGCAATACAAATGGTAATTTAAAAACATCTCCTAATGGTTAACGTAGTTTAGAATCTACAGCATTAGCCGCCAAGACAAGATTTACGACTTTCTTCACAGAGAAAGAATGTGAAAGTTTCACAGAGAATAGAATGCAGCGTAAGGTCGTAAAAACTTTAGCTGACAGAATAACCCTTTCAATGCTGGCTAAACCTCTTCTAGGCATTTAAGATCTATTATTATGTAATTTTAAATAAAATAACATTTAACCAATTCATTAGCCATTTCCTGGATCCATCCAATGAGAAGAAATCTACCAAATTCTACAAGCTGATTTTTTTTTTTTAATTTGCCTAAACAGATTTAATCGTATTTTATAGCAAATCAATACAGCTGGATAAATATCACGATATGCTAACATGTGATATGTCACCTAAATATATAATAATCAATAATCCCATCTGCAGATTGGGATGCTATAACCATATATATTCTTTAGTAACTAAGATTTATGAATATCGAAATCTGATCGTGATTTATCCAGTCATATATCATGCTATTAGAAAATTTAAATTAATTTAAATTAATTAAATGAAACCAGTATAATTACCAGTAAGTAGATATTTTCATCAGATTGGTAGGTAGTCTCAGGAACTTGTTTGTCATGGGTCTCTTTCTCTGCATGGAGTGTAAGAGTTTCTGAGTGTCATAGGCCTCTCTGCATTGTCCCCGACTGCTCACTTCTCTGCTTCCTTTGCATGCCCTTGCATCTATCTTTGATTGCTCTGATTGCCGATTGCATGATTGCCCTGATTGCCGATTGCCTGATTGCCCTGATTCTCTGAATGCCGTCTCTTCCCTTTGTCTTAACTTTTAAAGGAACAGATTCTCTGTTCGTCGCTAGTTTATGAACCAATAGAAACACTGGGTGTTTGGTTACCCTCTAAATAGCAACTTAATATTTGGTCTATAGATGGCAGTCTCATCCCACTAAACATACCTATCCAGGAAAGAGTTAACATTTCATGGTGGCTATTTTGACGTCATTTTGGCTTATCTACATGTTGCCTATAAGTCACGTTTTCTGTCAGATCAAACCGTTTCTTTGGGTTTTCTTCAGACTATGTGTCTCCATTTTCTGTAGTAATTCCTAATATAAAAGTTCTAACTAAGTATGACCTCAAAACTTACAATGGGACTATGTACATATAGGAAGTAAAATTAAATTATTTAATCTTCTCTGTCACCTATGTCTGGGTTTAGAATTTATTCTATTCCATTAGCATTTAGACAGTCTTATATTCATGCCCCTGCTTTCATTGTATCACTGGGTTTGTATATACAACGCATTCCTTTAGGTTCAAGCTAAGGTTAGTGTAACAGAAAGGATAGAAATGTTGTGTCTTTTGTTAGTTTGAAAATAACAAAATGGAGTCTGGTTTGTTCAGAGTGACTTCAGAATATACACTTTGTATTTCTATCATAGCACAAAATGTCTGCCGATATAAATACCCTGACAAAATACAGACTTTCAGACACTGCCAATACAGACTATCAGACACTGCCAATTCAGACTACCAGACACTGCCAATCCAGACTGCCAATTTAGACACTGCCAAAGTTCTAAAAACAATGCTGACAAAATATAATTATTAATATAGGTTGAACCTAGTTGTACTTGTGGACAATCGCTTGAGTGATAGAAAAATATGGGAGTTAACCCACTGAATAATCCCCTAGCAATGACTGAGATGAATAGGAATTATCCCAGCACAATTCCCCAGACCCATGAATATGAATTGTGGTAGTAAATCAGGCTTTTCCCCCAGCTGAGGAAATGGGCACAGACTCATACAATGTCCTTGTGTGACGAGTTACCCACAGTACTACTAATTATCACACAAACCTGATACTTTGTCACCCAGTATGGGAAAGAATTAAACAAGCTTGCTCAGCCCTTTTATAAGATTACAGAGTATTTTAATACACACGTATACTCTTCATTAGCATTGTATTGTATTGTCTCTGGTGGGCGTGCAGTATACGACTTTATTGTAGTCGTATACTACGGAGGCTAGGACTCTCAAACCCTCCTGTATATGTTTGCCAAATGTTGTCTTGTCTCATATGAATTGTACCAATGTGTTGTATTTTCTCAGATGTATTGTACCCATGTACAGCACTGTGCAATGTGTTGGTGATTTAGAAATAAAGCATAATGTGGACATGCCCTCTATGTTTTTTTTAACATGAACCCGTCATCACAGGTATGGGTTTGCAATTTTCTAACCAGCTGGCTTGACTCGTGTTATTATATTAAGTGTTCCTTCCCTTAATTCTATTAAAATATTATAGATTTTACTTTCTTTCCGTTACCCCTGTCTCCTGTGAGAGCATCAATCATGTTTTCGGTGAGTTTTGCACTTTCACTTAGACACACTCATGATGCATACACCTGTTTGGGAAGAACAGACAAACTTTCCATAACGGATGAAAAGTACCCAACACTTTACGTTGGCTTTGCTGTATGCAAATAAAACGCATCTGTCCTTTCTCTCTCTGTACATTCTCAGATTCCTTTCCAAATCCCCTGCAATAAATCATTCTGGCTCTTTCTATCTGCTGCTCTGGTACAGAGCCTGTCCCTCCTTTATACTTGCCCTTGCAGGCATTGCTTTTCCCAAGGTGGCCGGCAAACAGAAGAGGAGGGTTTCCCTGATAATAGATGTGCAGAGCATACATGTACAGCCATCTTATCTCTGTCCAAGTGGCACAGGATGAAGTGATTGAAAAGAGATGTTTTTGTAACCTCTGATTTTACAGAAATCTAGACATTTGCCAGCACTTCTGCCAGCACAATGTAAGAGGACATTTGATTTTCTTTTATTTAGTATTCAAGTACTGCTCAAGTCAACCAGACCATTTCATATCAATGCAGTGGTCATGTCGAACACCAGAAGAAGCCTGGTCTAATGAATGACATTTTCTTTTAGATCAGTTGGATGACCGTGTGTGTGCGTTGTTTACGTGGGGAAGAGACGGCAGCAGGATGCATTATAGGAAGAAGGCAGGCCGGCCCAGGCAGTGTTACTCTGTGTTGTGCTTGAAAAAAGCCCCCAAATAAGGGGCGAACCACATACTCTTTACTTCATTTACTGGAGTTTAGCCTTACAAAATTAGCAAGGAGAGACAGTGTTAAATGAAATGTTAGTTTCACAAGGAATCAGAACAGCTGCTGATCTTCTGGACTTTTAGATTCCCCATCCTCTAATATACTGAACTTCCTACTTTGATTTTACTGCTGATATTTTGAATTCAGAATAAAGCTCCTTTAAAGCATTAATGCAGTCAGCTGGTTACTTCTCTGTTTAAAGGCGCTTGTAGACCCAATGTTTCCTATGCTCGGAGTGTTTTCTGTCGATATGATTATGTAATTAGGCCCATCGTAATTGTCATCAGGCCGAATGGGCTCTAAATCTGGCTCTGTTCATGGTAATGGTGTTCCCTGTTGGAATAATGCATCCTGCATTATCCAAAATTTGCTCAGGAATGATTTGAGAAACACGAAAAAGAGTTCCAGGTGTTGCCTTGGCCTCCAATTTCCGCAGATCTCAATGCAATTACATAGTAGAGCATCTGTGCGAGGTGCTGTTTTGACAACACGAAGGGGAACTATACGGCCATTAGCCAGGTGGCTTTAATATTGTGACTGATCAGTGTACCTGTTATAAAGGTCGATGGGATGGCAATACAGGCAGCTAGTCTCTTATTTCTCTTTTGTTATTGGCTCCATCATAGACAGTTGTTGGGCTGGGGTTAGTAATAGTACGATAGTACCATCTAAATATGTGATTTTTTTTTCCTGTTTAGAGTGGAAGGAATATCATTTAACAAAATTGCAGGAAGCGACTCTAATGTATGTCTCCCAGAAGCAGTCCTAACCCTGCAATGTAAACATGGCAGTTTCTCTAAACATGGACACAGCACCCAGACCACGTCAATGAGATAGTGTCCCTTTAAGTTGTCCCATTTAATGTTCCCATTATCATCAAATAGCATGGCTTTTCTTATCTGCATCTTTCTCAGTTTTTTTTTAAATAAAACCCAAGTTTTATAAAAAAAACAAAATACAAAAAAAAACACACTGCATTTGAGTAAGAAGGAACACAAAAATAAAGTATAAAAAGAAACAGGGTTATTCGGATGCCATGTATTTTTAGACACGTGTGTCCCAGCCTTGATTTAAGAAACTTTCAAAATGATTCACTACTGTTAGAAAAACTTTCCATATAATTTAGCTACCTTTTAATGAGACACTCTATTGCCCAAATACAAAAAAAATGGAGAAAATTAAAATATGCAATTCACTGTTATATTATATATATATATAGATATTGTCAGGATATTTATATCGGCAGACATTTTGTGCTATGATAGAAATTAAAATGTATATTGTCAGAGTCACTCTAAACAGAGCAGACTCCATTTTGTTATTTTCAAGCTAACAAAAGACACACATTTCTATCCTTTCTGTGACTAGCCTAGCCGGAGCTAAAGAATACATTGTATATACAAACCAAGTGATAAGAAATGAGAACGGGGGATGGATTCTCTGTCTAGATGCTAATGGAATAGAAATAATTCTAAACCCAGACATTTGTGACAGAGAAGATTGAATAATTTTATTTTACTTTCTAAATATTACAAGATCCCATTGTAAGTTAGGGGTCAATTTTAGTTTAAACTGTCATTTTAGAAATTATGACAGAAATTGCAGACACTAAGACTGAAGAAAACTTTTTGAACTGAAAAGTAACTTAAAATTATGACAACCATAAAGATAAGCTAAATGACGTCAAAATAGCCACCAGGAAAAGTTAACTCTTTCCTGGATAGGAATGTTTAGTGGGACGAGACTGCCCTCTATAGACCAAATACTTAAATTGCTATCTGGAAGGTAACCACACCTCCAGTTTTCCTATTGGTCTGTCACCTAGTGACGAACAGAGAATCTTTCCCTTTAAAAAGTTAAGACAAAGGGAAGAGAGAGGTAAGCAAGAGAGTGAGCAGTCGGGGGCAAGGCAGTCGGAAGCAGGCTAAGTCAAAGTGAGCAACGAAGTAAGCAAGGGGAGAAGAAAGACAAGAAGTAAGAAGCAAGTGAGTCAGAGCGAGAAAGAAACATTCCTTGACACTTAGCTACCTGAGAACATCTGATGAGAACATCTCTTTAACTGGTAAATATGCTGGTTTCATTTAATTAATATAATTTAATTAAAATGTTTCTCATAGCATGATAAATGACTGGATAAATCACGATTAGATTTCGATATTTAGAAATCTTAGTTAACTAAGGAATATATAGTTAAGCATTCCATTCCGCAGGTGGAAAAGAATAATTATATATATTAATGTGACATATCACATGTTAGCATATCGTGGTATTTATCCAGGTGTATTGATTTGCTCTAAAATAATATAAAATATCTGTTTAGGCAAGTTAAAATTCTGTTTATAGAACATGGTATAGAACATATAGATTATAGAACATGGTAGATTACTCTTATTGGATGGATCCAGGAAATGACTAATGAGCTGGTTTAAATGTTATGTTATTTAAAATTACATGAGAATAGGTCTTAATTACCTAGGAGGTCTAGCCAGCCTTGAAAGGGTTATTCTAACTGTTAGCTAAAGTTTTATGGCCTTATGCTGCAAGCTGTGTGAAAGAAAGCTTTTCTGTGTGTGTAAACTTTCACTTTCTTTTTCTGTGAAACCCATCATAAATCTTGTCTTGACAATTAGCTGGGTTAGCCATTGGAATGTATTACCATTTGTATTGCATACTCATGTTAGACTAAATATTCATTGATTATTATCACGCATGTTACATATTATTATTATTTAATTTGTCACAATAAATTGTATCTATTTTTATAACAAATTGTGATTTTATTTATATGGAATACATTTCACTTACATGATAACGATCTTTGGGATCTGAGAATTGAAATAGTGGGCAATTCTCAACTGTTTACCATTATTATCCCATAAATATCCCCACAATATAGATATAGATATGTACCCCCAAAGAAAAACATGCCTGCATTTAACCGTTTCCCGTCTTTAAGGAATACTATGATGTCTTAGAAAAAAAGGGCTTTAACTCCGTTAGGGCGGCATAACATTCCCTATTGATTTGGCCATCCCTGTTGCTATTATACTTACCCTCAACGCCGGGTCTGATCAGGTGGACTGCCTAACAACCAAGGCATTCCCCGTGCAGCCACTCCTATTGAGCAGTCATGTGATCACGATGACACCACAATCACAGGACTTGGATGGGCATGATTGACAGATTGCCTACAGTAGGATTGTCTGGGTTGCAAGGCAAATCGCCCAACATATTATAAAAAAAATAATTAAGTGTTCTTGCATAGCAAGACCACTTAATGTTATCTCGCATATATTTTTATTATTGTAGCCAAATTTAACTCCTAACTCCTCCCACAGTTTTTACACTACATAGACAGTAATATACCGAAACGTGCGGATTGTTCCCGATTGGATTGCTATTACTTTGTGGAACATTTTGCCGAATGGTTCACGAAATATCGTCGTTTTTGTGGCGAAATTGGTCCCATAGGAATTAATTGTGAAATGTTTAAAACTAGAGGAGGAGCTGAAAAGCTGAAAAATTAGGACATGATTTCTAAACTGCCACCACTCCCTCATTTCCAAGCCCACCTACACAAATCTTATATCAAAACGTTCAGCTATCCCTGCTGCTACTAAAAATGTCCACAGCTAATCTATAGTCCTGATAGTTTTCACAATATGACCATTTGTTTGCAACTCACGCCGTCCATTGACATTCATTGAAACTCCACTCTAGCCACCTCAAATTTGAAGGGCAATATCTAAACTGCGACTGTGCCTTCATTTTTAATATTTCAGAGAAATACTATGCATCAAAATGTAGGTCTGGGTCTTGTGATTTTCATAATATAAAGCCCTTTGCTGTAGGATTTATAATACAACCGTTTGAAGATGGCAACCGCAAGTGAAGTGAGCAATTAACCGCTCTTCTCTGCCCTATTTGAAATCTATTGGCAGTTGGTGGCATGTTCGAGGGATTTGAAAGCTCTTCTCTGCCCTTGCTGTAGAGTGAGTGAACCACACAAGTTACTCCAGCCACTCCAACCACACAAGTTACTCAAGCCACTCCACCCAGTTACTCCGCCCACTCCAGTTGTAGACTTCTGGTGGAGGCAAGAACACTTTACACAATTTCCCCAGAAATTGTAGCTTTTCTAGTTTTATATATAAATACATTTAGAATCAAATATATATTAACATTGTATTGAGAATATATATGTATTAAGGCCGTTTGGCCTGTATTTGCGGGAGGGGCTTAAATTAATTCACTCCCCTTGAGGTCAGCATCAGAATGATTTCGACTTACGGTCATCCAGACGCCATTTTACATGATTACTCCATGAGGTTTTCTAAGCTGAGCTGTGTCAGTAATCCAGCCACAGGCTTTTCTGGCCTACCACCTTCTTTCTTCAATCCATCGCCGTGGATGGTGTCCAAGTGACTCACAAACCGTAAGTCCACCTACCCGTTACGCCAGGCATCAGTCCCACGGCACCATGCACGGGTCAGGTCCTCACTTTACGGCTGCATTTTGTCTAAGTCTGTTCTAAAACTATTGCATGTTCATGCATATCATTCATTTAAACCCCCTACCGGTCTTTGGGTGTACTACAGGCTTCTTGGACATTATCGCATTTCATGTACAAACCAACGAACCACTGCATTTTTGCCTACACACTGACCCCTATCGGTCATTCAGGGTACTACAGGCTTCTCAGACATTATTGCATTTCATGTACAAACCAACAAACCACCACATTTTTCACCTACACACTGACCCCTATCGGTCATTCGGTGGACTACAGGTTTCTTAGACATTATCGCATTTCATGTACAAATCAACGAACCACTGCATTTGCGCCTACACACTGACCCCTACCGGTCATTCTGTGTACTACAGGCTTCTCAGACATTATTGTATTTCATGTACAAACATACAAACCACTGCATTTTTTACCTACACACTGACCCCTATCAGTCATTCGGTGTACTACAGGCTTTTTAGAAGTTTTTGCTTTTCATGTACAAAACAATAAACCACTGCATTTTCACTTACACACTGACCCATACCAGTCATTCAGTGTACTACAGGCTCCTCAGACTTTATTTCACTTCATAAGCAAACAAACTAACTACAGCATTTTCACTTTTATACTGACTCCTGTCAAACGGTAGGATTAACCCCTTAAAGGACCACTATAGTGCCAGGAAAACATACTCGTTGTCCTGGCACTATAGTGCCCTGAGGGTGCCCTCACCCTCAGGGTCCCCCTCCCGCCCGGCTCTGGAAAGGGGAGAAGGGGTAAAACGTACCTTTTTCCAGCGCTGGGCAGGGAGCTCTCTGCCTCCGATCCTCCTCCGTTCCGCCCTGTCGGCTGAATGCGCACGCGCGGCAAGAGCTGCGCGCGCATTCAGCCGGTCGCATAGGAAAGCATTTACAATGCTTTCCTATGGACGCTTGCATGCTCTCACTGGGATTTTCACAGTGAGAATCACGCAAGCGCCTCCAGCGGCTGTCAATGATACAGCCACTAGAGGATTTGGGGGAAGGCTTAACCCATTTATAAACATAGCAGTTTCTCTGAAACTGCTATGTTTATAAAAAAAATGGGTTAACCCTAGCTGGACCTGGCACCCAGACCACTTCATTAAGATGAAGTGGTCTGGGTGCCTAGAGTGGTCCTTTAAGGACACATGGCATGTGTGACATGTCATGATTCCCTTTTATTCCAGAAGTTTGGTCCTTAGGGTATTTTTACCAATCAGCATTTCTGACCCCTACTGGTCAACAGCAAAACTGTCTTCACATGTCATATACAATTTACCAGCCAATATAAATTACACATAAGATTGTTTTAAACATAACCATAAACCATAAATTAAATTCCAGCACGGGCTCAACTTCAGGTTTAATTCACAATAATTTACATTTCACATCAAGACCAACAGTGGTTCTATCAACACTGCCATCTACAGGTCTGTCAAGAACATTGACAATTTTCATGGGGTTTTACAAACACCAAAACACTGACACCTATAGGTCAACAGACAAACAAAATTTCACATACCAATCAGTATCCAACTACACTGCCACCTATAGGGCACTCGGCAGATCTCCAGTGCACTTGAATTTTGCAACACCATGTTCACTGACCACTACCATTCAATAGGACATACAACAATTCACATAGCAAGTACTATATCAACATCTGGTATAAATACATATATTATTACACAGTTGCAGACTCATCTGTATATACGTAACTGGTAATATAGTTCACATACATTTTTCACAGCACGCTGCTCACACAACAGACTTTCCCCTAGCAAGGGGACCTACAACATACAAGGTGGGGACAGACCACTTTTTCACTTGTACATACGACACTTAATGGGTTAAGATTGATACATATTTAACCAGTATGGCTACGATGTTTAATATTTACACATCATGGCACTTTACTTTTCACATATACTGTACGTATTAAGATAAGCTTGGTCTATGCCATATTTCCTTATGCCATACGGTTTTATCCATTCAGGTTACAGTTACTACTAAAAAACCTATACTGATTGTCAGGTTCAATACCATACTACCAGGTACATACACCTGCTCACATAGTTATCCATCTCTTACCTTCCCTGGAATAGTAATAGTGTACTGGCAATTAGGGTTCTAGGGCCCAATAGGTATTACCCCCTTTTTTCTCTGCATTATGCTTCGTTTAGTGGTCCCGCGAGACCAACTCCCCGCCTCACACTCGGAGGCATACACCCCTCGGGCCACTTGTGAGCTAGCCGCCTTGCATTGTATCATAGAGAGGGCCTCACCTGTCACTTCCCTTCCTATTTTCTGGTTACTGTCACCGAGAGGCCAACATCCTGCCACAACGTTCGGTGGCCACACAAAATCCCCTCACGCCAAGCATAGATAGAGCCTCTCAAGCCACTTGGCAACTAGCAGGGCCTCACCAGTTACCAAAAAACACCAAGCCTAATCGTTTCGCCTTACGGCTTAGCTAGCAAGCCAGTACAAGACCCCTGGGTACAAATAATAATTGCAATCTTTGTTATTTAAAAAAGATGGTGAAGAATCACCTCTTCCTAGCACCCCGGCTAGAATTGATACACCTATAAGCAGAGGAGATGTTGCTAGTCCAGCAGCAATCAGATCCTGGACGATCCCACACATTACCACCGACCTAAGGAGGTGAAAAATCCCCTACCCTGCTACAGCAAGGAAAGCAGAGTTATTCAAACTCCTCCATACATCAACGGACAACACGGAGGCAGGGGAAGGCCCAGCTACACCAATTCAGGTGGCAACCAGGCCATGCTAGCCTTACTCATAAACTCATGAGCCCAAACATTTTATGACAGACTGGCAATCTCGAGTCGGTCACCACAGCCCTCACAAGGCTGGGCCTCACGCTACTGTACAACCAGCACCAACCGAAACTCTGTTACCTGGTACAATCAATTCATATGACACACAAGACGTTAACCCTGCACGTATGATCCCAGCACATTGGGGAAGCAAGGCATATATATGTATGATGATGTATCTGTGATGGTCAGATCCAGGGATTCCAGGTAAATTGGGAACTGACCATCCCTTGGTTGGGTTGGCATTTGGAATATGTAGAGATGTTTATTTATGCAGGTACCCATACAGAAGGGATTTTATCCCAAACAAATGGACGAGCACTCTCAGGCTCCAGGTACCAGCACCTCTGAACTACCAGAGACAATTGATATGAGTAGTTACATTGCATATAGACTGTTGCATATATGTTCAAATGGTTCAGGGCACATGACAAACAATGTGTCCCAATACAACTTACAAATAACGTACTCACCATCTGTACACACCAATGCATTTTGAACACTACTGACTCAGCACCCTTCCAGACTTGTAGTAGATTTACTAAAGCTCTGGGGCTTCAAAGGGCTCTCATACACGTATCATAAATAAAACCTTCAAGGAATATAGCATGCCCTCACTTACAGTCAGCACAACAGAACCATTGGCTGTATAGACACTCATAGTCAAGATTTGCAGAGGGGTCTTCCAATCTCCACCATTTACAGCATGGCACCAAACACAAACACATTGGTATTGTCACAAAGAATATTCCCTTAAACAAAGACTAATCATAGACTTATTGGCACCACACACCTCCGCTACCCCAAGTCTCAACTCCCTCATACCCTCCGAGGAGTTTCCTTACTATACAACACCATTGATCTACCTTTACAGCTATCACTCAAGCTTGGTTAAGTAAGACCAATATCATCAACGCAGTAAACGGCTACCATCTACCCTAAACACTGGCACTTACATGGCATACAATGGGCAATCCTTTCCCCGCTCAACTTTCGGGCTACAGATTAGCCTACTATCGATATTCGCAGATACTCTGTGCTGGTTATTATAACATATCCAGAGGCCTTACAGTCATACACTATCTAGAAGACTTCTTGTTGATCATAGATAACATTTTTCACTAGAAGCCTCACGGCAGCTTAGTCTGGTTCACCACTTGGGCGTCCCAGTACCCCATAAGAAACAGAAGGCTCAGACACTATCATCACATTACTGGGCATACGACTTGAGTCGGCATCCATACACACAAGTTACCAAAAGACAAATAAGGAACATTCTCAACTACATCAATCACTACCTCCTGCTTAGTACTTACAACTGCAAGGAACTACAATCCCTACCAGGTTCCTTAATTTTGCCATGCCAATCATACCACAAGACCACGCTTTCACATCCAGAGTACTTTCCCCTTTTTTCCCACACTTCCAACATGACGATCAGAGGATGTCCCTAGACACCCCAGCAACAGCAGACCTGCACATGGGGGGGGAATTTCTTAACCACTTGGCATGGTAAAAGCATGTTCCTTCCAGGATTGTCTGACACTTCTCCAACCAGATGGTCAGACGCGGCATCTACCACGGGTTTGGCAGCGATCTACCGGGAACGATTGCTTTGGAGCTGTTGGCCATGGCATCCAGGTTTGGAAATTTTTCCACCACCTCAGCCCCTTTGGGGGATCTACCCCATTGTAGCAGCTGCTGTGGCATGGGGTAAATCATGGTCAGGGTCATCAATCCGTTGTTACTCAGACAACTAAGCACATGTCATATCATCAACAAACGCCACTACTCATCCATAAGGTCATGATATTTCTGGGGAACTCACTTGGTTGGCCACTTATCACATTTCACTTTCATGTACCAGATGGGGGTATACATCCCTGCCGACAATTGTCTCATTTATATTCCAGGCATGTTCATCATACGCTTTCTACAGCCACCCATACAGTTACGGCCACTCTTTTGTTCCAGAGACAGAATCATGGATTAGACATACTCATGCAGCATAGCATGCACTATCCCACCTAGCACTTTTGTCCCATACTTGTAGAACGCATAACACAGCTTTTCACCTGGCTCAAAGAATCACATTGGAACACGACATAGCTCAACCTGTGTCATAACATTTCTCCTAGGTTTTGCTTCTTTTTGCCACCTTAAACTATCTCACACACCATTATATATTTTACAGGCATTCAACAACACAGGATAACCTATGGCCAAAACTACCATAACTTCATGCTATCATACCATTCCCCCACGTTCCTCTCAGAGATTACCAATAGCCATCCAACTTTTCATCCTTATCGGACCTATTAGATCTACAACCGTTCAATTATACTACCAAGTCAGCCATTACCAGCCATGCACATTGCCTTTTATGCCTTTCTAAGGCCAGAGAATCCACTACCATCACCACCACTCAGACAGATCATTGTCTTCAACAATCCCACGTACGTAAACACATATATCATTACCTATTGGCTCTACCACATTCCGAAACGAGTCAACACGCACCAACAGTAGAGATAACATACTATCCAACCCACAACAAATGGTGTCCACTTTCGGTCCTAGATTCCTACCTTCAAAATCCTTCCAGGAATTAAATACTGTAATGCATTTAAGGAAAGGTCTGGTTAAATTGTATATATTTGTTGACTGTTTAAATATTTGATTATTAATTTTTGCCCTCTTTATTTACAAGCCTACCGTATCGTCGGTCTCGGCACACCACAACCGACTTGCTCCCTTTATACTATCCTACGTTTATGCTGGATCCTTACTCCATATACGGCTATTTGCCCCTTACACAAAAATATATATATATATATGTATATACACACATATATATATATATTCTAAATACAATGTTAAAGATTTGCACACACAGATTTGCTGTGATGTTACTACTGCGTGGGCATATGCAAATTAGCTCAACAAGGAATCACATTTTGCCTCCTTGCCTCAATAGCAAGCCAGTAACCAACCTCGTGCTGAAGGTGTGCATTAACAATGAAACAGCTGTCCATGAGTGGTTCACTGGCTTTGCATCTTTTCCCAAGTTATGTTTCAAATCTGTTATAACAGCAAAAACAGACTGTAAGGAATCCATGTTTAAAATGGAATGAGGCAAAAATGTGATTCCTGTTGAGCCAACTTGCATATGCCCACCCAGAATTCTTTGCGGTAGTAACATCACTGCAAATTTGTGATTTCTGTGGGAAAAGCAAATCTTATGGCTTGACTGGTGTGCAGATCTTTGTTTAACATTGTATTAACTATATATAGACTTCAGGTGGAAGGGCTTTTCAATAACAATTTTCCCCACCATAACCAATTTGTTTTTTGCTATATTATCTATCTATCTATCTATATACCTATATATATATATATATATATATATATATATATATATATATATATATATATATATATATATAAATTCGATAGTAGATAGCACTCCTAGGTTTTGTTTTACTTATCTATAACTTTTATTGGGTTCACATAAAAGCAAACAACGTTTCAGCTCGATACCACATGTCCTGATGAAAGCTCGAGGATATCGAGCTGAAACGTTGATGTTTGCTTTTATGTGAACCCAATAAAAGTTATATTTTACTACAAGTAAAACACCTGGGAGTACTATCTACTATACAAACTATATTAAATTGCTAGACAAGCACCGGGCGGGGGCGGGGTGGGGGTGGGGAAAGGGATTAGGGGAGAAAGATTACATAGCTGAAAAGAGACTTGCGTCCATCAAGTTCAGACTTCGTCACATATGTTTTTGCTGTTGATCCAAAAGGCAAAAAACACAGTCTGAAGCGCTTCCAATTTTGCTACAAACTAGGAAAAATTATATTATATATATATATATCATTATTTATATGTTATCAAAATACATTTAGAATATATATATATATATATATATATATATATACACATATATTCTAAATGTATTTTGATAACATATAAATAATGATATATATATATAATATAATATTATATTATATATTGGGTGACCTGCCATACAACCCAGAAGGAAATTATCAGATAATTTAATTGCCAACCCCTATATTTGACCTTGTTACTTTTAAGAACACCATTAAACCTGCATATGGTGGGGAGGGGTCTGTGTACTCTTAAGATATTGCTGAAGACACTTATGAATGTTTTAGAGCAGCAAAATGCATCATGACAATGATATCCGTGAAAGTGCTGTTTTTGTAGTAAAGAAGCAATAACAAAATACAAATATGAACACTAACTTTGGCCAGGGTTAGTGATTAAGTAGCTACTAAAAAGACTTGACATACCATGTTTTGAATACCCTGCATTATCTACTTTTGTAAATGGTATGCAATGATGGGAGCAATTTTCTTTCCTGGTCTGCCATTAGGTCTAAAAGGCAGCATAGCCACAGCAAACAAATCTGGCAAATTTAATTGTGTAAAAAGTGAAACGGGCAAGCTCTTAATATATAGACTCTGTAACCTTAAAAAAAGAAAAAAAAACTCTATTCCACCCATTGTCCACTACAATAGGATTTACACACAGTAATCAGTATTCAGCAACATGCACATTCATTAATTCTGGCCACAGCTGACATAGGAGGAAGCTACAGTTATTGTTTCCTCTGTAAAAGCAAGGAACGTCCTGCTGGTGAAAAATTATTTTAGCATGGGACTTTCAGGTCTTGGAGACCATGACTGATTCACTGAACAATTAATTTTGTTATTCAGACAGGAATGGTTAAGCATAGGAACCATACTATGAATCACAATTTCCCAAAATCACTTGATCTTGTCATATCTACCAGACCTTCTCATGAAGAACGTTTATTACAGCCACCATAGAGAAGTTACCTGGATGGAGCCTGTCGGCAGCTTTCAACTGATACAGTTGGAAGATAAAAATGCTTTGTATTGCTTATTAATACTTTTTATATATATATATTAAATGCAACAGAAAGAGACAAAAAAAAAATCCACACAAAGCCCGAAGAGATTAATCTCTTTAATGTATGGATTGAAAATAAAAGCAAAATGCTGAGCTCACTTACTCCAACATATGGAGAACAAAATGCTCAGGTCTCTACAACTATGTTAAATACTGTGAGGATAGAGATATTCATATACAATATAGATTTCTCTTATGAAAATAAGAAGCCCATCTGCAGCTCCCATTGGGCATCTATTATAAATCATCTGGAAAAGAAAAAAAAAAGCAGCCTATGGTAAATTCTTATATCCTATCATGTTAGCTGACTATATTAGAATATTAGAAAAATGAAAGAACAAACAATACATAAATAAATAAAAACAAGCTGGGGGGAGGGGTGGGGAATTTTAAATCATTTTTGCATCTTGAGTGTTAAACTGTTTACCGTTTTTATTTTATTACATTTTATTTTAATTACTTAAGTATTAAATGACAGGAAGGGAAGTTTAAATCCCACAGCCAAACATTAAGATTGGGGTACACATTAAGGTTTAGAACAAAAAAAAAAAAAAAAAGGAAAATATAATTATTTGCAGTTAAAGCTTTTAACACGTACAAAATATATTCTCTTCAATTCCACTGCAAACAAGACATTCTTCTAAACGGACCAAAGGTTTAAATTCAATGTTAATAAACATAAAATGTCTTTCAATTATTTTTCATAGTTTTCCATGGACCAGTAAACTTATTCTGAAATTTAATCCCGTGTCAATTAACAAGTTGGCTGACAGTTGCATAAATAAAAACAATTTATTGTTTTTCAAAATTGTAAATAAAAAGAAAACACTGATTGTAAATTCCATCAAATAACATAATATATGATGACCTGTAATGTTTTGTGCGTTACCTGTAATAATAATGGATGCTTTAAATGTCTTTTTTTTTACGTTATTGTACTTTCGGAGTAGTCAAGTGAAACGTCTGAAAAGTACAAACAGGTGAGGTGCCATTTCTTTTTTTTTTTTTAAATGAATCTCCATCTTACAGCCTATACAAATCTTACTATAGAAAAGGAATCAAATGCATTATTTGTTCTTGCCTTTTTCCAAGCCTGTGTACATAACCATGCACTGGATAATACACAAATGCACTGTGTAATGAACATTACTCAAGAAATACATCTTAGAACGGGTCAAAATTGTACGTAGAGTATTATTTTCTGTGGTAAGAATTATTACCTGATCAAGTATCCATTATATTATTAGCACGTAATAAAAAAATAAGAAAGTGTGGCAATTTGTTTAGAAAGATACCTTCACCACAGAAACATTTTACACGAAGCCATGATCAGAATTATGTACAATATAAATGTTTATAACTACTTTATATTGTAGGCTGTACAATAAAGTTACCATTACAATTTCAATCAATTGATCAGATAACTGGGTTAAAGAAATCCCAGACTTTTCAAATATTTTTTTCCCCTCAAAAATATTTAAAAACATATTTAAAGGTTTCTTAATTGCCATCTTTCCCACCCCCCCTTGCCAAATGCTAGATGGCTACATGACATCTGTGCCTCTAGAAAATGCACTCAGTCTTCAAAGTTTTCAGAGTGTAAAGAAATCGGTTTATAAATTATACGGATTTAAAACTAAAACATTAAAAAAAATGGAATTCACAAATACATAGCAGATGCATTTTAGTGCATGGACTACATGGTACTTGTCTGAACCATGCCCTGTGTTCCTTTCTATATTATAGATCCACCTACCAACATGTCTAGGATACCAAGGAAGGCACGGCAGAGGGATTTACCAAATATTTCGAGATTTTGGATTCATGACCTTTCCTTTTCTATACATGGCAGAAAAACCAAAGTGGTATTCTCTCAGCTGATAGGACATGAAAATTAAAGTCATGCTATAAACACTCACTGCACATTATTAACGCACACCGGACTTCAGAACTTGTCTTCTTTAGGTCTCAAGGCTCACTAAACAAAGGCATGCTCTTCTTCCTGGGCAACTGAGGAACATGTGGAAGGAGCACATACAAAGCAGCAACCTGGTCCTCTCGTCACACCTTCAATTGACATTGCTGTATATGTTTGCTCTGTTGCAGGTTGAGTTCTTTTTGTTACTATATTTTCTACTGGAGTTATTTTGTTTCCAGTGGTTGTTTTCTTTCACGCCCCCCTTTAGTATTGCTTGGGTAGTTCCCAATTGTGCTGCCATGTATAGACAGTGATAATGGGAAGTTTTACACACCTACTTAATTGTTTCCTGGCTACTCTATGACAGAATCATTTGTCTTCTCTATGTTCCGGCTAGAACCATCCTAATATTCCATGATGGATGTCGGAGAAAGATATTTATATATATATATAATTTTGTCTTTACCTTTCCTGTCTTATCAGTTATACAAAAAAGCTATCTATATGTAATGCTTTCATAAAACAGAAATTACAAGTAAGAATGACACAATGCATCTCATACAGTATTACAAGAGGCAGTGTCTTCGTTCCCAACACACAAAGAAGCTAAGGTACAGCTATCAAGATATCTTTGACCTCTGGTTGCAATTTCATATATAGATGCTTGGGGGATTTAAAGCTGTAACTCAGAATTATTTCCTGCAAATTGATAGTTGTTCTACAAGGATGGAAATATTTTCTACTTACTGCCCCTATTATTTTTTAAATGTTTAAACTCTGAAACATCAAGCAACCTCATTGTAGGGTTAGCAATAATGATATGGTGAAAGTTGTTAACAGAAGCTTTACATTGGCATTTTTGGATACAATTCCACCTGGAATGATCTAAATATCTGTTATGGTCTAATAAAAATGCAATGATAGAAAAGATAAACTAGCAGCCATTCCAAACCTAGAGTAAAATAATTGATGGTAGTACTGTAAGTGTTAAATAAGACATTTTACAAGAATACAAATCAAATCACAGGGTAGATGACGGTTGCCAATTAGCTCTGTTCTTGGTTCCCTTGCATACGTGAACTGCTGGATGTTTGCATCTAATGGATTCTTATGCCCACTCCCTCCTGCCCTCCCCCCATGTCCATTATTGAGGCTACCAAGATCACTGTTCCCTCACAGAAGATTGCCATGTAATAGCTCCCCAGCATTCTCACCATACTCAGTGGAATGGTATGTGAGGCAGGGAAAGGAGGAGATAATAAAATGGTGTGAGAATATGAGCAGTATCCTTGCCGTTTAGAACCTCCATTAGTAAAAATGTGTCACAGCACTCCCTTTTTTTTTTTAAACATAATTTTGCAATATACATTCATTACATAGATTTAGTCTCTTTCCAGTTTAAGCTACAAAATGCTTCACTTCCAAACCAAAAACAAACTCAAGCTCTGAATGTGCAGGGAATTAGTAAGTAAATGACCTGGATCTCCCATTTTTTCACCAACCACTTAAACTGGAGATCATTTATAAAGGTGGCACCTCTGCATAATGAATTGTTTGTACACCAAGGCAAGCAATTCTTGGCACTCCTAGATGTGGGCCTTCCAACAGTTTTCTGTCTTTTCCAATCCCAAGTGAAGTGTTTGACTACCAGTGAAGATAATCAAAAAATGACTAAGCAATATCTGTTCCAATATTAACCATGTGTGGGCATGGTGCATACATCTTGGGGTTCCATACTGCATGAGGATAATCTAAAGTAAAGTTTGTAGATGTGAGACAGCTTTTAGTCGATTAACAATCACTACTGTTAGCACCTATGAATGAGAAAAATGAGCAAGTTTTTGATCTGGTGGCTGAACATGGAAGAAGCAAAATAAGGTGACAGTTTACTGCAGGAATTGTGGCCTGTGGTTAATTGGCTGATAGGTATCTCCTACCCAACTAATTTCATAGCAGTGTTACTTAAAAATTCTCAGCACTGCCTGGGAGTCACAGACAGAACATGCAATGAAATTCTAATCTGTACAGCTGTATCTCTGGTGTAACAATATATAAGTTTGTAGTTTGTATGATACATGTATTATAAAATACAGCATATAGCTGTGACCCATGTGCATTGTTTGGCAGGCAAAGATGCCCTGGAGGAGCAGTGCTAAGATAAATAAAAGGCTGCTGATCAAAGGTGAAAAAAAATATGAAATAAAAAAAAGAAGATACTGGAGAACATGGTGGGTGGTCTCTGGCATTCTAATTGTAGCTAGTGCAAATAATCATCCACTCTGGCAAAGGAACAGGAGCCAAGACCTACACGAGCCATGAGTCGCAGACATTCAGAGGCCTGGCCCAATGCCAGCATTAGTGGGGGCTGCTTTGGCAGGTTCTGTGATTCTAAAAAAAGAGAGACACAAATAATAAGCACCAATATTCAAGTACACACACTAATGGAACTGTTGATGGCATTTGAGGCACACGGTCAACCGTCATTGGGTACAAATGGCATGCGCTATATGTTTGCTAATTAGGGAACATCTTACTTTAACCCCTTAAGGACCAAACTTCTGGAATAAAATGGAATCATGACATGTCCCACACGTCATGTGTCCTTAAGGGGTTAAAGACAATGTCAGGATGTGTATTCAAATGTGGAAAAAAATCACTAATTAAAATATTCAAAATAAAATTAGAATATCTGAAGTGGACTTATATTTTTGTTAATGAAGCCGTTACAAATGTATCTCTAACTACATCATTAAGATCTAACAATATAATGTGGAGTTCATATAATGTAGTCCCATATAACCATTTAAAGTTGCAGAGAGGGTGACATATGAATAACTGCTCAACATATGTGAAGCCACTCAGATATGAAAGTTTTAAGCTGACTTGGTCAATTTCATGATTCAATGTAGAAGAAATGTTTATTTTAATTGTTTGATGTTGCTGGTGCCCATCTGTGATTAAATAAAGTTCAAATTATTTATGAAAACAGTTATAAATGTGTTTTTATTTGTAAAACATTTTTTTGAAAACCACGTGCAAATAAAAGAGAAATATATATTTTTTTTTACATTATAATATATTATATATTTTTTTTAAATCATATCTATATATAAATAAATAAAGCTGTAGGAAAACAAACATATACCAACACAATTATACATTAATGTAGATAAAGAATTCATATATTATGTAATAATAAATATCTTACCTAATATAGCACTATTTAATGCAGCACATATGGGCTCTCTCTGAATGGGATCCAACTGCTGGCCAACTGGGCAGGTCCATGGATCTGAATATGCCAGCAAACTAAAAGCATCCTGTAAAGTACATTAAATGAGAGAAGTGATATTATATATACGCATGCATACATGAACATATGTACACACACAAAATATGTGGACACTACAAATAGATAATTAAAAACTCAGCAAAGTGAACATAGCTAAAATAAATAGGTCAAATCAATACTATAAAATGTTAGCTTCCATTAAGATTGACAATTGTACCCAAAACACCACAAAATTACATATTCTACTCAAATCACACATCCAGAATTAAATGTGCAAGCAACGCAACACCTCTAGAAATTGGCTTTCTACACAATTTAGACTGTACTATTATTGGTCAATAAACAACAGGTTTTCTGGTTGACCTGCTGGCTATGCAAGAAATATAATTTGCATATGTATTTATAGCCATATCTTGGACAAGTATTCATCTTTACGATCCACATAATAAAAAAAAAAAAAAAAAAATTAAAAAGGTTAAAAAAGACTTCCATCATGTCCATCATGTTCAGCCTTTAAGACTTCTGAATTACAACTGTTGATCAAAAAGAAGGCACAAAGACTACTTGAATTGAATTTCCATATTGAAGAAAAAAAAATCCTTCTGGACTCCAAAATGGCAGTCAGAATTCTTCTTGGTACAACAAGTTGTTATCCAACATTTAAAATAGTATATTAATTTACATCTAGAAATGTATGTCGATAGGGATGTGCTTGTTTATTTGTGGAAAGGAGGGTGATATATGAGGGTTCGTGATGAGTGTGTTTGGCAAAACTGGTTTGGATCTAGGAGTCTAAATCTTCAGGAACTAGACCTTGCAAGACACTTTATACACATACATTTAAACTAAATTGACTCTAGTAGGGCACATATATAGGAGTAGAAAATTTACCTGTAGCATTTTTTTATGTGTTGTGTTCTTTCCAAACTGCTGGCACAGATGTTCACTTAAAGTCTGCAACTCCCGTCCAAAATGTATCATTCTCTCTGTTGCTGCCTGGTTACCCCCACATAGTTGTCTTTGTACACAGCCGTCCTCTGCCAAAAAATAATACTTGTTATCTCCTAGAAAGACTGTTATGTGACTTTTATAAAAAAAAAAAAAAAGTACTGGGAACATAAGGGACATGCATTAAATGGAAACATGGCTTAATGGCTTAATACGTAACAAACACTGAACTCCGCTTACAGTAAATTCCTTTTCCATGAAATCCTACCAAAGCAGTAGACATCCTGAAACATCAGGGACATCCCTAAATAACTCCGTATTTATTCTAACCTTCCCCAATGTAGAAAATATACAATGGAGTAAATACC
This sequence comes from Pelobates fuscus, assembly GCF_036172605.1. Taxonomy (NCBI): domain Eukaryota; kingdom Metazoa; phylum Chordata; class Amphibia; order Anura; family Pelobatidae; genus Pelobates; species Pelobates fuscus. The sequence continues at coordinate 70,773,048 of NC_086328.1, forward strand.
AATTGTCATGAAATAGAGGTGAAGTAGAAAAGTAATGTATTAGAAATACAGACGTTTGTGTGCTGCCTTATTTGGTTTACATTGAAAAATAATTTACAGTGAGTAAAATTCAGTAACATTCAATGCAGCACACATAGAGACCTATATAGAGCAGCAAACTGACCTGGCAAATTAAATAGAGTGCAAGACCATACTGCCTTAGCCTTAATCTAGAGAGAAGACCACACATGTTTGTAGTGTTCTGAGAATGTGAAGAGAAATCATTATGCTGTTTAGACATGTGGCCCCAGCCTTAGTGGAGTACTCTGTAGAACAAGCACGTCAAACTCAAAGGCTAGCACGGGCCAAATAAACAAGGTTTAAGTTGATGAGGGCCGCAAAAAAACAAACAAAAAAACAACAAACCTTTAATTTTCATAGAAACTTAGGTTTGTTTTGAAAAGTACAGTACTATAAAAAAAAAAAAAACGCATCCCCCCCTCTACTAAACCCCAGTCCCCCCTCTATACCAAGTCCCAGTCCCCTCCTCTATACCAAGTCCCAGTCCCCCCCCTCTATACCAAGTCCCAGTCCCCCGCCTCTATACCAAGTCCCAGTCCCCCCCCTCTATACCAAGTCCCAGTCTCCCCCCTCTATACCAAGTCCCAGTCCCCCCCCTCTATACCAAGTCCCAGTCTCCCCCCTCTATACCAAGTCCCAGTCTCCCCCCTCTATACCAAGTCCCAGTCTCCCCCCTCTATACCAAGTCCCAGTCTCCCCCCTCTATACCAAGTCCCAGTCTCCCCCCTCTATACCAAGTCCCAGTCCCCCCCCCTCTATACCAAGTCCCAGTCCCCCCCCCTCTATACCAAGTCCCAGTCCCCCCCCTCTATACCAAGTCCCAGTCCCCCCCCCTATACCAATTCCCAGTCGTCCCCCCCTCTATACCAATTCCCAGTCCCCCCTCTATACCAATTCCCAGTCCCCCCCTCTATACTAAATCACAGCCCTTGTTTAAAAAACAAGAAAACAAAATTAGCCAACAAGCAGACTCCACTCACACTGCCACTGTCACTATGCGACTCCGGAGTCCAGCATTTGGTATACCCCCAATGGCGCTATTGGCACCCTGTGCCAAAGCATATCCTCCCGCTACTCCTTGAAACTCTGTGAAGGTGGACCACGTTGACGTCACATCGGAATGTGACGTGGCGTTGCGTGCCTCCGTGCACCTCCAGGTCTTCCACTGTCCAGCCACGGGCATCGCAACACTGACCAACACACACTCTGACAGGCGCGCGCACACTCTGACAGACACACACACTCACGCACTCTCACTGACAGACACACACACACACACACACTCACTCACACACACTCACTGACAGGCACACACACATCATTCTATTTATTGTTCCCTACCTTTGGGAGCTGGTGTGGGGCCTCAGTGGTGATCTTCTCTAGGGAGGTCTCCATTCCTGCTCCTCACTGCTCCCTCACGCACGCAGCTTAGTGTTGCTGGGTGCCGGAATATGATGATCTGGCATCACTACAGAGGGCGTGCAAGGGAGAAGTGAGGAGCAGGAAGACTGAGCTCCTTTGCTTACGCCAGCGACCTCTCCGGCCCCGGCCAGGTAAATTTTAGCAGAGTAGGCACCTGCAGTGTTTGGGGAGAGCAGGTTCCTACTCTGCCTTACAGAAGATACTCGACCCAGTGATATGTGTGCTCCTGAGATTAATTGTCCAATCTACCTAAAGGATGGTGGTCCTTTATAAATCAGATTTCACAATAAGCAATAAGCAGAATATCAATGTGATTTTGACATCTGAGGTGTGCCAACGTTTCTTAAACTCATTGGAAATTTGGTAAAACATTGGAAATTTGGTAAAACACTCTTGATTTATAGTAGGTGGATTCTCGCAGTTTACCAAAACACCTGGCAGAAGTAATGACAAAAAGAAGAATTAGTATAGTTGAAACAAAATATAGTTAATGTGTTGAAAAGGGAGAAAAGTCTGCAAGAGATTGGTGGGATGTATATACTATACAGCAGATGATATTGGCTGTTGTACTTAATTTAGTTTGGGTTTCTAGAGAACAGAAAGCTCTACTCTGCTTTGCCACTTAGGTTCCACAATCTAATTACCCACTTCCAATGTGATATACAAGGATATTGCTGAATTTCATGGTGTTCTTTGACATCAAGGGACACAGCTTTTTTTTTTGGTGGGGCTTCTGAACTGCAGCTTATTAAAGTGGTTGTGCTGCCACATTCAATTTGTTTTTAACCCCTTAAGGACACATGACGTGTGTGACACGTCATGATTCCCTTTTATTCCAGAAGTTTGGTCCTTAAGGGGTTAAAGATACTGTCCATGATAACCAACAGAGTACAATATAGTGCTTAAAGGTCATCTTTAAAGATCTAGCCATGATCCTATAAGCAACTTTCATGAGGAATCTGCTACCCAGCTTAAAGCAATAGCAGCTAGAGCAATAGCAGCTCTGCCCTGCCAAAAATAAAAAGTGGATACGTGTAGGGACGTCCATAACTTGCATAGCTGCTTCCTGTCTTGTTAGAGGGAAGTAGGAACTCTCTGCCTGAGCTATCTTACTGGTATAATTAAAATGAAAATTGTTTTCAGTTAGTAAAACACGCTTCTAATAGAAGGTTAACATACAAAAAAATTTCTCTCTCTCATCCTTTCACAAGCTTCTGAAGACAAACCTCTTCACCCAAACATTATCTGGTACTCAATAACTCATTCATCTGGTTATTTCCCTTTAGACCACCTATCCTGATCCCTATCGCTCTCTCCCAATCTGTGGATCTTTCACCCTGATCTCTATTTCCCTAGCCACAACTCAATCAGTTTTGTGAAGGAAACTATATACCATAGCCCAGTGGAACGTTTGCTGTTCGATAATATGTTTTCTATAACCTTGCTGTCCTTATATGCTCAATACTTTACCTAATAAAATACTTGTTCTTTAGTCTTAACATAATGTCTCCTCTAAATATTATACCTAATGATATTGCAACTCAATGACTGTATCAAAATGTTGTTTTCACTCATTGTATAATGTGTTAATCTATGTAAAGCATTTTGGATAAATGTATTTTAAGATTTGTTAACTGAAAGTTGGAAAACCAGCATTAAGATTTGCTGACCCTTAAATAACTGTGTTCCTAACATTATGTGTCCCTCTGCCCCCTCGCCCCGCTGGCAATGAAAGGGTTAAAAAACGATGTGCATGTGTAGTGCGTGCATTAGGACTTCCCCATAAGCACTGAAAAAAATACTTTCCTGTGAAATTTATAACACACTGGATGTCCTCATGCAAAGTGTGAGGACGTCCAGAGTCGTTTCACGGAGTGGAACAATGTGAAACTGCATGAAGCGCCACTAGTGGCTGTTTAGTAGACAATGCCAGGCGAAGGGGACAAGGACACTGCACGCAGACCACGTCTATGAGTAGAAGTGGCCTGGTTGTCTATAGTGATACTTTAAGTGTATATGTCTCTGTTTTCCCTTATGTATTTTGTTGTTTATATTTGAGCCATGACATTTTTGGTGTGTGCACAATAAAACAAAATTAATAAAACGTTTTTAATAGTGGTGTGAATTGGCACACAATTATACTGCAGACAAACTCCGTTGGAAGATAGAAGCTCTGCAACATATTTAACCCCTTAAGGACCAAACTTCTGGAATAAAAGGGAATCATGACATGTCACACATGTCCTGTGTCCTTAAGGGGTTAAAGAGACACCAATACTACTTTAATGCATTTGACGGGTTTTGGTTTTATTAATATACTGTATTCTATTACATGCTCAAATCTTTATAGTTTCTTTGCATAAAATAAATAAATGATTTGCAAAATGCTGAACTATACGCATGCCTCGGTAGCCACACACACCACTCCCGGAAAAACAAAAAAGACTGCATTATCAAATATAGGCACAATGTTCAGCCACTGACTTTACGGAATGATCTTTAACAACCTGCACTAGAAGGAAAACACATAGGAATGATATCACTACCAGTTTAGTTTCTTTGATCTGTAGCCAGATTGTGAATTAACAGCAGCACACTCAGCACTCTTGGGGCTGAGACTGTGTGTGCATACATTTGTTAAGGAAGTTTTTCAGGCATGAGGGGGCGTGGTTAAAGAGGCAGGCTTACGGTGCAGCATTCAGCAAGATACGTATTTTTTTGGAATGCTCAAAACTTTGGTGCAAAAAACTATAAACATGCTAATGAGACAAAAATCTAAATTAAATTTGTATTGGTGCCCAGAGTATCCCTTTAAATATTTGATAACTCTTTATTTTAACAAAATATAATGAATTTCACCATTCCATAAAGGTTACAAGGAGTGGAAATACATTTACAGGAAAGCCTATTAAGTTGTCATTACCCATGCTGGATTCATCGGTCTGTAGGATTTCTTCATGTTTGTATGTGCCGTTCATTACCCTGCTGTTTGTGTTTTCTAGTACTCCATTTGGGTAGTGTTCTGCCTCCATTTCCATATCGCTGTCACTTATAAAAATAAACATTTGTTAGTCAGGAAAATTTGAGGAATGGAATCAGCTCTGTGTACATTAGTGTGCATATAGAAAATACAGAGAATCATTAATTAGAACAGAATTTGAGAATCAAACATATTTGCTATTAACTATATAGCAGTCACCTAATTGCAATCTGATCTAACACTTTTTCTCCAGTATTTTTTTTTTTTTTACTCTTTAAACAGCTGCCGATTAGTTTGAACGAGGATGAACAAATAAGACAAAATTAAAACATTATTATAAGTGTTTTGATGCATTCAGAATAAGTTAAAGGATTATAATGCAGGTTTCCTTTTCCCCTAGAACAGCACACATTTTGTAAACATTGCATTTATATATGTACATATTTTGCAATGCACATTAAGAGAACTACTACTCTGGTAAATCATAATGTTGTACTTACACCAGAACAAAGGATAAAACTTGCAGAAAAAAAACTCAGTTCTGAGCTCACTCATCACACAGCTTAACACCAATAAAGATATAACTCACAATTTAAATCATGTCAAGCAGAATTGTAAGTGGCAAATGTCAAAGCAACAACAAAACAGTCTTTACTGATTAATGTCCTAAACCTTCAAATATACCATACACATGCATATTTAAAAGACCACCCAGCATCTGAAACCAACTATCAAAGGATCTGTGAGTAGAGGGGTACGAAAACCTCAATGTTACAGAATTCACTGACAATCCTCTGATAGCCATCCTTGCCACTATTCTTCTTACACTAATCCAAATCTTAAAACAATTTAATAGAATGGCTAGGGTCTCAAAGAACGCATTCAAATATATTTGCTCATTTCATGCGCTGTACAAGTTCATAGAGATCTGTTTCTCTACAACTGGGGTCATCCCAATAAGCTCCATTAACAAACTTTTTGCTGGTTACAAATCAAAAGGTTAAACTCTGTACTGGTTATCACATCATACCACTTATCTTGGTTCTAAACTCTTCAAAATAACCTATAACGTATATACTAGTCTATAAGTCGAGTGCAGTTTTTCGACCAACAATTGTGAAATATGCTGTGACTCGTGGATAAGTCGAGGCTACTGCATTTGAATGGAATTGTTCCCCTTCTGTTTGGTTACCGAACAGACTCTGTGTGGGTCCCCCTTGTTAACACCTTGTAATCACGACCACCCCTGGCTGTTAACCACAGAAAAGCATTCCCTGGGTGGACACCATTTGTATATGCAGACGCACGTGTTCAAACATGGTCATGTATACGAAGTGTCCAAGATTGCATTTTTTGCATGCCTTTGTCATACAATAGATTTAATGAGATTCAATGATCTTTACCTGGTTCATCACAAGCTGGATTTTTGCCTGAACAAAATGTAATTACTTATTTATAAAATACTTGCAAGGCCTTAAACCATGCCTCCAAATCTAACTTAAAAGCTTAAAGCTTAACACAGACTCTAGGTTCAATAGAGGCAAGAAAATGCGACAGCCCTGTCTAGTGCCATATTTGAATCTGGATGAGGAAGGCTGAAAACGAACCTCTGCTCAGCAATGTTCCAACATCTGCTGGAAAAACATTTGTGACTAACATAAGGGCAACAACTTCATAAAATATTGGTCATTTAGTGGCAGCGGGATAGTGAGATAAAAAAAACAAAAAAAAAAAAAAACTGTTTTCCACATTTGAAAGCTATTTTACCATCCTTAAAACCAAAATGTCTAAAAACCACCTTGAGTGTACACAGCATGTGTCTTCATTCTTCTTTTGACATCTCCAAACACCGAGGGGTCTATTTGTTAAAATAGAAATTGCAGATAATTGACGAGGGAACTTCACATTTTAGATCAAAACTGTCAAATTTGAAACCTTTTTTGAAACCAATTTTGTGATTACTCCAGCTCACTCAAAATGAGCAATTTCTGGTTAAATGAGCAATTTCTGGTTTAGTGAACAATCTTCATACTTGCCCTATCAAATCCTGAAGCCATGCATTGTATATCTACTTCCCAATAATTTACCTGCTCTCTTGGTTACTTGTGCTACTATGCGGCTGTGATTTTGTGGAATCTGTGGAGTTTGTTTCAGAGTAGTTGACTGATGATGGAGAGGAAGACGAGGACGAAGACGAAGATGAAGAGCTGAGGCCAACATATTTACTGTTTGACTGCTTGCTTTTCATTGAAGACACACCATTGCTGCAGGTCGGACTTTCTGCACCTTGGGAAAGAAAAGACACTCCAGCGTTAGGCAAGTCCCAAACTATGATTTGTAACCTACTGGAAACAATTGGACAAAAAAAAATATTTCTTTAATGCAAAATCTGACAAACACATTGCAAATGTTGATTAATCTTGTGCATTTTTGCACGTTATTTTAATTTATAAACTGCCATGATGGTATTCTGTGGACTAAGACTGTAGGGTTACATGGATTAACATAATTCTTTAAAATAATAATTAAAATATATACATTTAAAATAAACATGAATAATTTTGTAAAATTTCAAAGAGGACTTTTCTTAAAACCAGATGCAATCTTTAACCCTCTCGTGGCATCTGGGGTAGTTTTAAAAATAAACTCTTAATTGCTTTCTTTTTGCAGAATAATGGAGACAACACAATGAGCAGATTATTTCCACCACCAAAGTGTGAACCCAGACAGCATTTATCTGGTAAACCTCTTTGTGAATTCATTCTCTGGTCTACACAGGAGTACTATGAATAATCACATGAAACCATCATTATGGCCACATATGCCACCTCACATTATCTACCAAAACATTTTAAAAAATTGAAGTTAAGTATTAGGGCATTAATAGGGGTACTTTAGTATAAAATCTCACTAATTAAAAGGTGAAGGGGGTGAGCTGCATTAGGATTGATGGGTATTACCTATATTGTGCAAGTGTGGATTGTTGGCTCCATGTCTAGGACTAAGGTTAGGAGAACCTGGGTAACTTTCTTGGGATTTGGGACTTCGGGAACTAAAACAACGGACTTCACTGTCTGATCCATTCACCATTTCTACAAATTGGCGACACCTGCAGGAGATAAATCAAGTACAGGGATTAAATGAAAAGTACAGAGATCAACTTAAAACATTTCCTTGACCATTAGGCAACATGTTAACATTACACATAATCATAGCCTTTTCAGCAATTAATCTTTCCCTACTGTAAAGTACTTTTGAAAACTGGTATATGAAAACTAATATTGTAGCCTCTGAGTAGAAATATGGCTTATATATGGTTAATTCAAAAGGTGTTATGATTCACAATTAAACAAACTGAACTTTAAATGTGGATTTTGGTTGTTCCTTAAAATCAGTGTGCTAATAGCTATGTCCAGATGAACAATAAAAAGGACCTACAAAACCAGGGCTGTCCAACCTGCGCCCCCCCCCCCAGATGTTGTTGAACTACAACTCCCATGATTCTTTCAATGAAACAGATAGCCAGGGAATCATGGGAGTTGTAGTTCAGCAACATCTGGGGGGCCGCAGGTGTGACAGCCCTGCTCTAGGCGGTCTTGCTGGTAGGCACCTTAAATATATCTGCATCTTTAACACAGTAAAGCAAAGCCTACCATAAAGTACAATTAAGTAAAATAAATGACAATATGACATAAAAAAATAGATATTACTGATCACATATCCCATATACTGCTTATTTAACCCAAAACAATATATGCATTAAACTGATTTGTTACTTCACAAGACTATTTTCCTAATACATAGTCTTTACAAACATGATATTTTTTCGAGTACCAGTAGTTAATACTACTATATGAATATCAACAGCTGGAAACTGCACTATATCATAAAAAAGAAAAAAAAAAATGACATTAGTTAAATTGCACTTATGCGTATAAGTAGATGTTACTACTAGATAGAATATAAAGAGGGCACAACTTAAGAGGTAATAAAGATGTCATCGGTTTCTTTCCAAAATCTGTAAAACTGCTAATCTCCAAAGGGGTACCATTCCCATTTTTATTAACTAGACCTTTGAGATAGTAAATCAGTCTCCAAATTGTCTAACACAAACATTTTTTTTTATTATTTTTTTTTTTTAAGTTAAAGGAATATGACCAATGTTTAGTATTGAAATTAAGTGAACACTTTACTGAAAAACCGCCATATAATGTAATATGTTTTTTAACATCAGGTGATTTTAACTATAGAGTTTTCTTAACCTTTTCATTGCATAGACAGTAGCTTTTAGGACAAGAGCCAGTATAGTAGGCTGTTGGTATTCACATTACACTAGCAACTAAGGTCTAGGTGCACGAGTCGGTGTGGTATGGTAGACTGCCAAAGTATGGGAATTGTTTTCACTTAGTCCACCGATCAGTTCAGCAACCTAGATATAATGATAATAAGTTTGTCCCAGTCTCAGTGTTAGTGAATGGGAAAAAAAACAAACAAACCCATAGACTTGAGGCTATTTACTTGTTACCCTTTGCAGTCAACTAACATTAGGTTAATCCTTCTTGAACAAGACTTAAAACCAGACCAGCTTAGACGTTTTGTGTAGACAGAATAACAATATGTAGACTCCAAGCATGAAAATGTAATGTTCTGGATACATTAACAATTACGTTTGTATAATGAGTTGACAGTAAAGCAACCTCTTGTGACCAATAACATTATTACAATCCGTTCAGGAGACAACAGTCTACCAATATTATTCTGATACATTGTTTCTATGAATATTGGTAACACACATAAGTAAAATTGCACTCTTTATACATCACTTTGTGTTCCGTTCATATTCACTTTTTTATATTGCCCCGAAGAGTACTAAATATAATATACACTTTATATCATTCATATTTCTATCTTGGTGTGAAGAATTAAATTTAAATGTAAAACTAAAATATTGGAAGAATTCCTTTAACTCTACCACCTGGACAAAATATAAGCCCATCCTCATATAATATATTCTATGAGTTCCTATTTATTTAAAAACAGTCACAACAAAGTAATCAGGCCTCAGACAACTTCCTATCATTATTTAACTTACTACTGCAGAACACTGTCACTGAGAATAGTCTTTTTAAGGTGTTTTAATTACCTTTAGTACATATTACAATTGTGTCAACACGTGAATGTGACAACTGAAGAATGAGTTGCCAAGCCATAGGTTTTCAACCATTGTTTTGGTCAATAAAAGTACTGAGTGGGAGGAGTCTGTCACACACTTCCAATTCACACAGTAGCACATACAGGCATTAGAAGCTCTCACAGTGACAACCATGTGATGTGACACAAAGGATCATCTCATCTTTGCCTCTTCTTCAGCTACAGATCAGGGTCTCCATTCTGCTACACAGTTCAGAACGTCATCGGTCAAAGCACATGGAAATATTGGTAAAGCTCAATCTATTTGTGTTTGTGGAAAGGAAGTTATGGGCCAAGTGGGATATATTTAGAAGTACGCATAACAAACATTTAAAGGGGAGTGAAAAGCTTAGAGGGAACCAAAAGAGACAGGCTTTTTAAATGTATACTGGGGAGCAACCACATTCACAAAAAACAGATCTTAAATATGAAAGCACCACATACTGCTTTTAATGTGTGCATTCCTCATGGTGTAAGACTTTCAACACTACTATGTAAATATTTGTTGAACCAGCTTCAAATTCTTATTTTCATTTGAGTTAATATACCTACTTTAACATGAAGAGAAGGTTGGGATTATGTTCTAAAAGACCAGGATAAAGCTGCTGTGTAGCTTCAATAGCTTCACCCACTCTGCCTGCTAGAACCAACTTCTGTATTTCTAAACAAAGATATAAAAATAAATAAATTTGATCAAACATTTCAGACCAGCCACATATCAATCATTTAACTAAATAAACAATCAAATAAGCCAAGTTACTGGTTAAGAAGCAAAAGAATGAGAACATTTTTACAGGTCTAGTCAAAAGGTCAAAATGTTAAAGGACCACTTCAGATCAATTAAGTGGTCTGGGTGCCAGGTCCCTCTAGGTTTAACCCTGCCTGCTGTAAACATAGCAGTTTCAGAGAAACTGCTATGTTGACATATGGGTTAATCCAGCCTCTAGTGGCGGTCTCATTGGCAGCCGCTAGAGGCGCTTCTCACTGTGATTTTCACAGTGAGAAGACGCTAACGTCCATAGGAAAGCATTGAGAAATGCTTTCCTATGGACTGACTGAATGCTCGCATGCGCATTCAGCCGATGACGTCGAAAGGAGGAGGAGAGTCCCCAGCGCCGATGGAGCCCGACGCTGGAGAAAGGTAAGATTTTAACCCCTTCCTCCCCCTAGAGCCCAGCGGGAGGGGGGCCATAAGTTTGTTTTCCTGGCACTATAGTGGTCCTTCAATGGTAAGCATTTTGCATGCTTTGGAGCGCTTATTTTATTTTTTTTAAACTTTCATATAATTTGTGTTACATACAGTCCTTACGCCGGGTTGCTGCTCCCTGACTCCACTACCATGTCCAGAGAACCTGAGGTTCCTCAGTATGAAGTCCAATTAGCTCTCCTGTTAGAAGAGCTAATGACGTTCCTGCAGAGGGACTTCTGGTTCTTGAGGGATAGTAGTGGAGGAGGATCCTGGGTAAGAATTCAAACCGTTCAAAAACGATTTGACTTCTTACAATTGAGGGCACAGGGCACTCCTCGCACTATAACCACTACATCAAACTGTAGTGTTTCTTTAAGACACACGGTGCATTTTGTGAAAAGGCATTTTTTGACACTTAATCATTAATCTTTACAACTTAAAGCAAACATACTTTTATATTTCTTTAAGTACACAAACGACTCAATTTACTCCTAAACTACACAACTTCATAATATTATCTGAGTGTTAACTAATCCCAAACTCCCCAAGAAACACAACACTAAAAATAAACACGATATAACAGCTGTTCTCCTTGGTCAAAGTTCCAAAAACATTTCACTGTTGTTGATACTTGTGATCATTATCAAAGATAAAACAATACAGAAATAACTATTTCATGTTATGTGCGTGAATACCTCTTTAAAATGTATTTAGTAAAGTAAGTCATAACATGCTTCATATCACATATCTTTTCAGTATTTCTTACTTTGTCTATTCTTTATAGAAATCTGCTCTTCTGGGATGTTTGTTTCTGTCACTCTTGCGAACGCAGTAGCTGTAGCACAGTACCCATGATGCACCAGGTATGACGACACCATACTACACAATCACAGGACAAAAAAAAAAAATTAAGCAACTGCAAAGATAATTCTGTACCAATCTCAGCACCCATTCATATGGAAATAAGGCATGTTTTCCATTCAAACATTACCTCTTTTGGACATGAATTGGCCCTGATAATATAAGCAATATTTAGAAACTGCCCATAATAAAATATATACCCCATTCACAAATAATACTGAAAAGTTGGATACCGACATTTCAGGAGTGACCAGCATTGCATTCCCCAACCATGTAAACAGTCCTTCACAGTAAAGTTAGAGAACAAATACTCATGTTTGATTGAGGTAAATAAACTTCCTTCAGTCCTGTAACATTAGCAGTGGTATAAGAATGCTGTGACAGAGGCAAAAAAATATTGCTAAACTGTCCATGTCTGGCATATCCTGAAATCCTTCTGTACTTGCGATTGGCTTTAATTGGGAATCATAGATGCCCAACGCTGCCCTACCATGGCTCCTGAACAAAAAGCACTGATAGCAGCGACCTGCAATCCCACTAAAATACACAAAGTGCCGATGGAGTGATCTATTTGCCTGTGGGAGTGTAAAAAAAAGACAAAAAACTGCATGCCCATGTCCCAAGTGTCAGGCAATTTGAATATGAAAATCCTTGATAGTGATCAAGAAACTTGGTGACAACTGGTAAAATAATCCAGAAACTGTATAAAAACACCAAAAAGGTCATGTCCCTGTTACAAAGTAAGACATTGGTTTGATATGATTGGTGACCAAAAAAAACCTATTTAAATAAATCTATCCTCCCCAGGAAATCTCTCTGGTCACAGAAAATAATTTTCAGATTAAATATATATGCACACAAACTGGGTTCTAGAGACAATTTTAAACCAACACTCTTTATCACTGTGTTGGCTAAAGGACGCACTACTTACGGGGCACAACAACAAAGTTAAACGATCTGAAAACAGCTCAACCCTCTGGGATAACGACTTTATTGAGATGTTACTTTATGGCTACCTTGATCTGTGGTATTTGTAGATTAATAAAATGTGTTTGTAACAGGAGAAAAGGGTTTGAGACAAACAATTACAGAGGACTCCCCTTTTCACAACATCAGGGCTTTAATTGGATCAGGTAATCGTGAATGATAACCTAGGAGTAAGCTCTTAGGAGATAAGAATGATCTCTGTTAACCATGTTTTCAAGAACACACTTTATGACTTGCTTTTCAAATTATATATTTTGTTATTCAATACACAAATTATAGGATTGCAAGAAAATACAACCTGGATTTGTTGTGAACTTTTCTAACAAATAAAAAAAGCAATCTCACTTCATAGACAAATAGTGAATTAAGGAATTGCTTGTGATAATTACTTTTGTAGCATTGCTTGCCATTCCCCAAGACGGTCACCAATTGGGAAACGTGTGATAGTGCCCTGGATCTTTGCTCTCCATTCTCGCATGTAGTCTTCAATGTCAAATACAAAGGGTTGCTGACCAAAGTTTGCATCCACAATTTCCCCTGGAGTTTGAAGACCCACAGTAGGGTAGAGGTTGGACTGAAGAGATAAGAAAAAAAATATATATACACAATTAGTATCATTACTTAGCCCAGTACAATACCCAGTTTCAGACAATGGTTAAAGGCAAACTATAGGCACACAGACCATTTCATCTCTGGTGCACTGTCAGCCCCTTAACCCTGCAGCTGAAAACATAGCAGATTTAGAGAAACTGCAATGGTTTCATTGAAGGTTTAAGACTGGAAACACAGCCTCCTTGCTCACAAAAAAACTCTTTAATGCCCTCATATCCCAAGGACACAAATATTAAATTCAATAAAACATACAGGGCACTAAAACCTAAATGCCATAATATGTTACCTGCATGATCTTCCTCTCAAAAAAAGAGATTCCCTGACAGACCAGAGTCTCCCCAGTTCTATAATTCCACAATGGAAGACCTATCCTGGAACACTTTGCAAGTCAGGAGGGTTTCTACTACACACCCCACTCATCCAAGGGCACATTTCAGATCACAAATGCCAATTTGAGTCATTCTCCCCCCCCCCTCTCGGTGCACCTCCCTTAGGAGGTTAGGGGTCCCCACACCCACTCGCATCTGCACTCACCGGGCCATCCCAAATTCAGGGCCACAGAGCCATTACTGTCCCGACAATCTGAACTGCTCACCTGCCAGACCCCTCCCACAATGCGACTGTATCCTGTAAACGAGCATGAACCCGCCAGACTCGCTACTCATACACCTCACAATCCTCATTGACAAACCGCAAACACCTACTACAGGGCTACCGCACTAATGACATACACATGCTTGCTCCAACTACACTCTAATTTCCCTGTCATCTAATTACCCTATGTTGTTAACAACCCTGTTGAACAAAAATTGAGAAAACAAAAAGTGCTAATTGCTTGATATGTAAAGCAGATGCAAATCTCGCTCCGCACTGCACGAATAACACCCGCTTTTATTGCTCTCAACCCGTACTAACAAATATGCAATGCTTTTCATGATCACAAAAATGTTATGCTATGCCTGAAAACCTGTTTGCGCCTGCTGTTGTGGCGGCGCAAACCTGCTTGTTTACCATTTGCACTACCAAAATAAAGAATTTTTAAATAAGGAAAGAAAAAAAAGATAATGGATGGCACACAACTTCCTGGAAACTGAGAGAGGGTCCTACAAACCAATGCCTACAACTACACATTTTCAAATACATAAATCCCCTGTTGCCAAGATGTAAACCTCTGGATGCTTTACCCTGTAGTAAAACCAATTAAACTTGCCTTACTGATATGCATGAACGAATATTGAGAAGTGATACAAGGGTAAATACACAAAATCTTAAGATTTACATATCACAGTAACCTTTATAAGGTGTAAACATATCACTGGTATCACTCTCCTCCCCCCCCCCCCCTTCACATTCACACCAAAAATTTATTATAAAAACATATTGAAAAAAAATCAAATCAAATTTTATACTCACAGGAAGGTCTGTAAAAGCAATACCTAGAGAGGAAGAGAGATAAGTACATTATTAAAGGGCACTATATATTTAAAAAAAAAAAACTAAATAAAAAAAAACAAAAAAAAAACACATTTCAATCAAGGGCATATCCCACAGATCGTAAAATAGCCCATAAATAAAATATAATGTACCATGCAGTAACAAGTGGCACTTAGTTCACCTTCCTATGGTTGGTTGAGGTTTTTACATTGTTAAAGGACCACTCTAGGCACCCAGACCACTTCAGCTTAATGAAGTGGTCTGGGTGCCAGGTCCAGCTAGGGTTAACCCTTTTTGTTTTTTATAAACATAGTTTCAGAGAAACTGCTATGTTTATAAATGGGTTAAGCCTTCCCCCAAATCCTCTAGTGGCTGTCTCATTGACAGCCGCTAGAGGCGCTTGCGTGATTCTCACTGTGAAAATCACAGTGAGAGCACGCAAGCGTCCATAGGAAAGCATTGTAAATGCTTTCCTATGCGACCGGCTGAATGCGCGCGCAGCTCTTGCCGCGCGTGCGCATTCAGCCGACGAGGCAGAACGGAGGAGGATCGGAGGCAGAGAGCTCCCCGCCCCGCGCTGGAAAAAGGTAAGTTTTACCCCTTTTCCCCTTTCCAGAGCCGGGCGGGGGGGGGACCCTGAGGGTGGGGGCACCCTCAGGGCACTATAGTGCCAGGAAAACGAGTATGTTTTCCTGGCACTATAGTGGTCCTTTAAGCAACATGGTATAATTAAATAAATGCTGATCCTCCATCCACCCAAGATTGCTACACAGGAAAAATATCTCTGTATGAACAGCAAAAATTTTACATACAAAGTGCAGAAGGACATTCTCCCTGGCTGACATCCCATTCTACTTACTAGGAATAAACCAATCAACCTTTTTTTGGTTTATAATGATGTGTACAGAACCCCTTGATGGCAATATTACCCCAGGGTTGACTTATGTATCCTCTGTATATAGCGATATGCAAAAAGATTGATCCAACTTAAAAATAAGTCCCTTCCTATAAACCTAAAGCCACTTATCTGAGCAGTAATTCCAAAATAAAATGGAATAAAATAAAAACACTATAAGAAAATTAAATCAACATAACCTTACAAGAATGAAAACAAACGTAACAAATGGCGTTTATGGTCTCACTTAGAATGTCAAGCTGAAGCAAGTCTGTAGAAACTGGGCCATGTAGACAAAAATGCAGTGGGAAATCCACAATGCAGTTTAATGAACACAACCTGAAGGTCATAACATTGAAGGACAGAAAGAAATCCAGGAATGTGCTTGAACACCATCTGGCAGAGCCATATGAAAAAATCTTCTAAGAAACTCTATAGCAGTGAATATTTGAGTTAAAGGGACACTGTAGGCACCCAGACTAATTCAGCTTATTAAAGTGGTCTGGGATCTTTGTCCCTTTTGCACCTAGTACTGCAATGTAAAACACTGCAGTTCCAAAGAACTGCAATGTTTACATTGCAGCTCTAAGTCTGCACTCAATGGCTGTCTACCAGACAGCCACTAGAGGGCTTCCAGAACGAAATGGATCTTCAGTCCGTTATCTGATGCTGGACTTCCTCAAGCTCTGCATGAGGACCTCCAGCGGCAGATTTTCCCCCATAGGAAAGCATGTATTAATGCTTTCCTACGGGGAAATCCTAATGCGAGTTCCGCTATTGCCGCACATTAGGTCTTTCCCCCGCCAGAGCGTGGGCGGAGCCTGATCCAGTGCAGAGGGACATCGGAGCTGGATTCAGGTAAGTGACTGAAGGGGTTTAAACCCCTTCAGCGCTGCGGAAGGGGGCGCGAGGGAGGAGGTACTGTAGGGACCTATAGTGCCAGGGATTTGTTTTCCTGGCACTATAGGATCCCTTTAAGAAATCTTTCTTGTGGAAAGGCAACAAGCATAAGAGGCTGTAATGCAACATGATAGAATAGAGTGACCATGCATTATGAAGAGATGATTTCAGTTTAGAAAAATAAACACAAATAAATCAAAATTAATTAAACTTTGAAATCTGAGCAAGCACTTCACCGAATTTCCTTCTGTCCCTTTAAGGTGGTATATATTTCCTTTGTTTGTTTATTAAAATAGAACACAATGGGGAGGGTGTGGTCTGGCTTTGAACTACGTGGCTGTGTGGTGATGTAGCTCTGCTGCTAATAGCCCATTGAAACATAGCACGAGTGAAACACGGAACACCGGGGCAGAGCAAGCTTTTTTTTTTATGGCCCAACAGACCGAGAGCAAACAAGCAGCTCCAATAGACTTGCCACATGATGGCAGAGACAACGAATGTGAGGGAGAAGTACCACAAGACTCCCCTGTGCCGGAAGCCCTACCAATTACACAATCCATACTCCAAACTATGATGGACAATATATCCAATAAATAATTTCATAAACTGCAAAGGCGGTGAGTAATATCTGAAAAGATAGATTTGGGCTCCAGTATGTCTCACATGGAGACAATGATCGGAAAATTTGTGGAAGCCCATAACGATCTAGCAGACCGTGTCAAACAAATGGAAGCCAAACTAGAGACAAACAATTACGTTTACGAGGCTTCCCAGAGTTGATAACACCAGCAGACCTACCATCATGGCCTCCTCCACACACTACTCACTGACGTTTCAAGCACACAAAGTAGCCAAACCAACTTACCTTCCAGCTTCTGTTTCTAGAGACATACTGGTGAGGATACACCACCATCACATAAAAGAAGATGCAATGTGTGCTACTGGATTGAAGAATGGTCTCCCTCATCAATGATATTTCAGCCTTTGCTGACATCTCTGTGGCAACGCTGAGCCACAGGAAGGCATTTAAAGAAATCAACACCACTCTTTGCTCCACTCAAATACCATACTGTTGGGGCTTTTCAGCAAGGATAATTGCAGATCGAAACGGATGACAGACCATAATATAATGTCCAGAAGGGGGAAGGAAAAATTGCATTCATGGGGCACAACTATCATCATCTCTGCAAGTACTGCCACCAGGAAGCCCAAGACTACAACCAGAATGGAAAAGGGTTTGCATCTAGGAGCATAGAGCAGCATTAACTGCTTCTAAATTTAAAGTATTGTCGACATGGGAATTTCTATAGAGACAACACTCCGTAGCCACAATAAGAGATAATATCAGTAACCATCAAGCGAGATTCTACCTTCCTCATTACCGTCCTAGAGAAACATCAAAGTGCCAGCTTACTCGCAGATAAGAACTTAACAACATTATTGTAGATTTATGGTGTATTTAGCATACTTGTTATAATGTCTTGACATTTATAGCCAAGACTTGAATTCTTCAGAGCATCCCTCACTTCACTAAACAAGTAGTCAGCCCAGAAAGTAGCAACACTTCTACAGTCGCTTTTCCTGAGTCTTGGCTACTTCCAACATAAACCATGACTGGTACAGGGAGTTTACAATTTATTCCAAAACAAGACACTCATGCCTTATGCTGAGCTGCAGTTCCTCTACCACATGCCTTCGGAGACAATGTTCTACCTTCAAATGATATCGTTTTTGACAAAACAGGCACCAACCGTTGTTAAACACCAGAAACATTTGCAAACTTCCAAAAACTCTGCCTAAAACTCGCTCCAACCAAATGGGGCCACAAAAAAGGCTTGCCAGATGTGGGAAACTTTTCGACTCAAGTCCACAAAACATAACAGATAAGCCCATCACACGTAGTTTCCATCAAATATCGAAGAACTGGTCACAAGAAAACCCCACTAGGCAGAAATAATAGCAAATATGACTTAATTGGGGAAGAAAGTTGAAACAAAAGATAGGAAACAAACGATAGGTAGCTCACCGTCTAACAACTGGGCCCTAGGTCTCCAACCAGGGCTGCCTTATGGCTTTAGATATGGTGTATAGAGTCTCAGTTTGAAATACTGCACATAGAAAGTGTACCTTCACCCCTGGCAGAGTCATTAATGCCCATAAAAAAAAGTTCCTGATGGACCAGCTGTAACAAACTGATTTTTTTCAAAGAGGAAACACTTCTAGCTTACCTGGCAATTTTTTTTTCTATGTTAAAAATATACTAAATCCTATAATAACCACTGTCCATTGTGCCAGGGAGACTGCAGAGGCACGATCTATACACACACACACACACACACACACAAAAAAAGCACTTTACCAAGTTTTGGTGCTTAAAGGGATCCTATAGTGTCAGGAAAACAAATCCGTTTTCCTGGCACTATAGGTTTAATAGCATCAAGACATACCAGATATTTCAAGTTCAGCCTTTCTCACAACTATTTCTGCAGTCGTCAAATAAAATGTTTTATAAATAGTACACAATTTAATACGAATAAAAAAAGTGTGAGAAATTAAGGAATGTTATGTTCTGCATTTTAAAGGGACTCTATAGTCACCATATAAAAGCAAGAAAGACAGGTCCCCCAGCCTTCCTTCTTGCTTTTATATGAACTTTCATTAATTAAAAAAAAAAATTCGGTGTTTTTATATTAAAAACTTACCTCCGTTCCAGCGCCGAGCTCCCCGCTAGGCCGCGCCCCCCTTTTCGTCAAAATGACGAAATCGCGGGGCCCAATGGGACGGCTTCGCGCTGGACCAATCGCGTTCTTCATAGAGCGGCATTGAATGCCGCCCTATGAAGAACCTGAGCGCTTTACCGCGCATGTGCGCGGAATGCGCGTTCGCGAGCTGAGCTGTCTGACTGACAGCTCAGCTCGCTTTCTAAAATTATCAATAAGGGGGGGGGACCTACTGTCCCCCCCCGGCCCCCACCCCTGTGCGGCGGGTGGGGGCCCTAAAATTATCAATGGGGGGGGGACCTACTGCCCCCCCCGGCCCCCACCGCTGTGCGGCGGGTGGGGGCCCTAAAATTATCAATGAGGGGGGGACCTACTGTCCCCCCCCCGGCCCCCACCCCTGAGCGGCGGGTGGGGGCCCTACAATTATCAATAAGGGGGGGACCTACTGTCCCCCCCCGGCCCCCACCCCTGTGCGGCGGGTGGGGGCCCTAAAATTATCAATGATGGGGGGACCTACTGTCCCCCCCCCGGCCCCCACCCCTGAGCGGCGGATGGGGGCCCTACAATTATCAATAAGGGGGGGGACCTATTGTCCCCCCCCGGCCCCCACCCCTGTGCGGCGGGTGGGGGCCCTAAAATGATCAATAAGGGGGGGGACCTATTGCCCCCCCCCGGCCCCCACCCCTGTGCGGCGGGTGGGGGCCCTAAAATTATCAATAAGGGGGGGGACCTATTGTCCCCCCCGGCCCCCACCCCTGAGCGGTGGGTGGGGGCCCTAAATACAAAGGGGGGGGGGACCCTAGTTAACCCTCCCCCCCCCCCAAAAAAAAAAATATCTCCCTACCTACCCCCCTCACCCTAAAAATAATGAGGGGGGACCATTAACTAAAAACCTGTAAAAAAGAAAAAATGAGATAAAATCAACTTACCATTCGATGTTTTCTTTCTTCTAAAATCTTCTTTCTTCAGCCCCAAAAAAGGCCAAATAAAAATCCATAATAACCGACGCAATTAAAAAAAAAAAAAAAAAAAACGAGCGCAAAAAAAATAATCCATCTTCACCCATGGAGGGCTCCGCGCAGACTGAGCTCCGCAGGGTGGGGAAGGCTTATAAAGCCTTGCCCCGCCCTGCAATTAGGCTAAGAACACTCTGATTGGTGGGTTTGAGCCAATCAGAGTGCTCTTTGTCATTTTACAAGCGTGGGAAAGTTCTTTGGAATTTTCCCACGCTTGTAAAATGACACAGAGCACTGTGATTGGATGGGTTTCAAGCCATCCAATCACAGTGCTCTGTGTCATTTTACAATCGTGGGAAAATTCCAAAGAACTTTCCCACGCTTGTAAAATGACACAGAGCACTGTGATTGGATGGATTTCAAGCCATCCAATCACAGTGCTCTGTCATTTTACAAGCGTGGGAAAATTCCAAAGAACTTTCCCACGCTTGTAAAATGACAAAGAGCACTCTGATTGGCTCAAACCCACCAATCAGAGTGTTCTTAGCCTAATTGCAGGGCGGGGCAAGGCTTTATAAGCCTTCCCCACCCTGCGGAGCTCAGTCTGCGCGGAGCCCTCCATGGGTGAAGATGGATTTTTTTTTTTTTTTTTTTTTTTTTTTTTTTTTAAATTGCGTCGGTTATTATGGATTTTTATTTGGCCTTTTTTGGGCTGAAGAAAGAAGATTTTAGAAGAAAGAAAACATCGAATGGTAAGTTTTTTTTATCTCTTTATTTTTTTTATTTTTTTACAGGTTTTTAGTTAATGTTCCCCCCCTCATTATTTTTAGGGTGAGGGGGGTAGGTAGGGAGATAATTTTTTTTTTGGGGGGGGGAGGGTTAACTAGGGTCCCCCCCCCCCTTTGTATTTAGGGCCCCCACCCACCGCTCAGGGGTGGGGGCCGGGGGGGACAGTAGGTCCCCCCCTTATTGATCATTTTAGGGCCCCCACCCACCGCTCAGGGGTGGGGGCCGGGGGGGACAATAGGTCCCCCCCTTATTGATAATTTTAGGGCCCCCACCCGCCGCACAGGGGTGGGGGCCGGGGGGGGACAGTAGGTCCCCCCCCTTATCAATAATTTTAGGGCCCCCACCCACCGCTCAGGGGTGGGGGCCGGGGGGGGACAATAGGTCCCCCCCTTATTGATAATTTTAGGGCCCCCACCCGCCACACAGGGGTGGGGGCCGGGGGGGGACAGTAGGTCCCCCCCTTATCGATAATTTTAGGGCCCCCACCCACCGCTCAGGGGTGGGGGCCGGGGGGGGGGGACAATAGGTCCCCCCCTTATTGATAATTTTAGGGCCCCCACCCGCCGCACAGGGGTGTGGGCCGGGGGGGGGGGGGACGACAGTAGGTCCCCCCCCTTATTGATAATTTTAGGGCCCCCACCCGCCGCACAGGGGTGGGGGCCGGGGGGGGGGACAGTAGGTCCCCCCCCTTATCGATAATTTTAGGGCCCCCACCCACCGCTCAGGGGTGGGGGCCGGGGGGGGGACAATAGGTCCCCCCCTTATTGCTAATTTTAGGGCCCCCACCCGCCGCACAGGGGTGGGGGCCGGGGGGGGACAGTAGGTCCCCCCCTTATCGATAATTTTAGGGCCCCCACCCACCACTCAGGGGTGGGGGCAATAGGTCCCCCCCTTATTGATAATTTTAGGGCCCCCACCCGCCGCACAGGGGTGGGGGCCGGGGGGGGACAGTAGGTCCCCCCCCTTATCGATAATTTTAGGGCCCCCACCCACCGCTCAGGGGTGGGGGCCGGGGGGGGGGACAATAGGTCCCCCCCTTATTGATAATTTTAGGGCCCCCACCCGCCGCACAGGGGTGGGGGCCGGGGGGGGGACAGTAGGTCCCCCCCCTTATCGATAATTTTAGGGCCCCCACCCACCGCTCAGGGGTGGGGGCCGGGGGGGGACAATAGGTCCCCCCCTTATTGATAATTTTAGGGCCCCCACCCGCCGCACAGCGGTGGGGGCCGGGGGGGGGGAAGGAGAGTAGGTCTCCCCCCCCCCCCCCTTCAACCACTATTGTGGACAGTAAGCGTCCCTGTGGGTTCGGGCTTCAGCTGTCAGCTGAAGCTGAAGCTGAAGCTGTCAGCTGAAGCCACGCCCACAGCAGTGCTGACAGGCTATCAGCACACAAAGCGCGTTCACAGTGCTTTGTGTGCTGATAGCCCGTCTGATGCATTCACCCAGAATGCATCGGACGAGAGGCCTTTTTAGGGCCTCTGAACTCGGAAGTCCCTCTGGTGGCCGTCTGATTGACTGCAACAAGAGGTGTTCCAAGCTTCCAATGTAAACACTGCATTTTCTCAGAAAATACAGTGCTTACAAGAAAAAGGCTCCGGGTAGCTGTAGCACTCACCTGAACAACCTCATTAAGCTGAAGTTGTTCAGGTGACTATAGTGTCCCTTTAACTTTGAATGTCATAAAAACGGTCAGCTTTTGCTGCAAAAGAGTAAGCATATTTATATGCTGCGATACCCCACAAGTGCAATGATGCCCCTCATCTGCAGGTTTTATAAGTTACAGGGTCAATTCTCAGATATTTCTGCAGGGTCAATTCCCAAGCAGTCCCCCTGCAGCCAATCCAAGGCACATGATTGTGGTGTCACTGCGATCGCATGAATCTGATATGCTTGATTAGCTGCACGGGGATTGTCTTGGTTGTCAAGCAAGCCTCATGATTGCGAATGGCACAGTGGGTAAGAAGGAGTGCCGGTCAGAGGGCAGATCATTAGAGTGTGCTTTGCCACCATAATGTTGTTAAAGACCTCCTTTTGTAGGACGACATAGCACACTTCAAAAATCGAGAAGTGGTTAATTTTGTAGCCTCTACACTTTTACTAGTGCCATAATATCCTTCATTAGAACAGGTGCCAAAACAGTACGGCAAGGTGAGGTGTTACCATTGATTTATCAAAAGGACAAGTTATATTTTCATCCGGAGAATCAATGCTCCTTTTTAAACGTGGCATTACCTTACCAGCCTTACCAACATTGTTGTGGTCTGTAACAAATACCAAATCTGTCTCATGTGCACCTTCTCTAACTCACTTCCATTATGATGCAATAATAATTATAACAACAGCTAATGAAAAAACCATAATCAACGGACATGTATCAGAAAGTAAGAAGTTGATGGCAGTTACACTGACCCAAACTATGTCCATTCTTAGTGTAAAAACAAGTGTTGTTGATTAAGTTAACACAGCAGCCAATTACATCCCCCGTGGTAAAAGTAGGTCCATAAGGTTGTCCAGTCCCCGAAGAGCAGAATGAATGTCCATCATCACCATGGTAACCATAAGAATGTTTATCCCACCCTGTAAAATAAAAATCACAAAAAGAAAATTATTTTATTAGGAGCAAAATATTTTTATTGTGGAAGTTAAACAAACAAAAAAAAAAAAATGCATTTCTCAGTTGGACAAGACTGGGCTAAGGATAAATTATAAACATGAAGGCAAAGATATAAAGAGAAACCAGCGGCCTTCTGCACAATTCCAGGAGACTTGACCGGTGCAGTACAGCATCATTCAATCTTAAAATTATGTGTTTGTCACGAATCTTAAGAGAACAGGGAAACTAACGTGTCATGCATGATGTCAGCAGTGCTGCGTCACACAAGCATTGCACCCAAACAATGAGGTGTAGCTAAGAAAAATATGCAGGCAATCTGCCTCTGCTACTCCTATTACAATCTCCCACTCACCAATTATACCAACTTTTGTCACCCACCTCTTCAAAACATCTTATCCTAGTTCCATAGCTTTAAACTTTAGCCCACACCCACCCTAATTTAAACAATAACGGGAATAAGAAAAGTTACATTTCTAAATTTTGTAGCATATAGAAAATAATAATACTTGTTTTGAAGGCACTCAACTATTTATGAACATGATGTACTGGTACCAGGGTCAATCCCTCATATAATGCAATATAAAAAAAATATCTAAATGTTACCACGTTCTCTAAACCTACTTGGAAAGAATAATGGAATATATTTAGTTTCCAAAAAAATACTTGTTTTTTATTTTTGTATAAACCAGCATGAGAAGTCCATACGCTTGTTGTGAGCCTTAATGTGCAAAAACGAATATTCGTAAAAGTACAGAGAAAGTATAAGTATTCAGTAAACAACACACTGTACTTCTATACAATATCATTTACCAGCGGTTCCCAAACTGTGTGCTGTGGCGCCCTGGGGGGCTGCAACGTGCACACAGGGGTGCTGCGGAATGTTTCCCCAGTGCTAAGATTATAGAAACATTACTGCTGAACAGGGACCCGGTCAGATGCCGCGATCTATTAAAACAACGACCGGGCCCCTGTAATGTCGGTCGGCTGGGAGGAAGTAACAGCCTGTCACTTCCTCCCAGCATCCTGCAGGGAGAGAGTGCAGGAGGAGGCAGCCGCAGCATGAGGGGAGAGGAGCATGAAGACTCCAAGGCACCCTCCTGGCACATAAGGTAAAGTAACATAACAGAAGGGTGGCTGGAGATATTTAAAAAAAAAAAAAAAATTAAAAAAAACTAAGCGCGGTATTCAGTAATAATT
The DNA here is from genome assembly GCF_036172605.1 of Pelobates fuscus. Classification (NCBI taxonomy): domain Eukaryota; kingdom Metazoa; phylum Chordata; class Amphibia; order Anura; family Pelobatidae; genus Pelobates; species Pelobates fuscus. The sequence continues at coordinate 70,797,854 of NC_086328.1, forward strand.
TTGCATAAACCAAGCAACAAACAATTTAAAAGAAACCTGCAGTTTACTAATGGTGTTTGAAAGTCTCTTTTAGAGTCAAGTCAAATGTTTTATGAAAAATCTAATAAATTAATACTCCACTGGCTTGTAAACTTTGACATCAACCTTTGGGTGAACAAATGGTCCCCATTAAAAAAATATCTGGACAGTTTATTAGATTACCTACGCAAATCTGCTCCCCCTTCACACATTTTTTTGCTAAAAGCACCAAACTGGACACAGGGATTTGACTTGGACCTTTTTTTTTTCTTCATGAATCAATTTCAATTCAGTCATGAATAGGAAATGGTCAATTTGGCACCAGTACCTACCAATATATGGATGATCACATATATGGGGAATATAGCATAAAAGCATATTCCTATTAATGAGTTAAATAAAGTTGCCATTTTGAGGCTAAATAAAAAATTAACAGTATAATTCACAATTTATCCACAAGATGCCGCCAAAGGATTACTTTAAAAAAATGCTTCACCGTGAAATGCTAGATAGAATTTCTCTAGCAAAAAGAAAAAAAATGTAAAACAAAAGCTCTGCATTGACATTTTTAGTTATAACATTTCCTCTCCTGAGGAAATTTTTTTATAGCTACAATCAAAAAAATAACTTAATAAACAAGTAGCCTGCCCAGTGGTCAGGCTGCTTCAGTGACAGGCACCTGCTGTTGGCGTGGTGTCTGTCACTATGTGGCTATTGTGCTGGGCTCATGGCAAGCAGGGTCTGAGGGAACTCTAACATAGGGTGCCTGCCATACTTTGCTGTACAGAGGGGACTAAATGGCAAGCATCGCTGTCCATGTAATGACTGACTGAATTACAGGTGAAAGCAATGTGGCAGGCACATTATCAGTATCGAGGGGGAGCTGCGAGGCAAGGTAGGCACCGCTGTCAGTGTCTGTTTGTACAATAGAGAAGGGAGGGATTTAGCCGGGCACGTTTTAAATTAACTCTGTCTGCACTCCCCGGCTGGCTCCTACGCTGCCTGTCTGTACAGTTTATTTAAGCAGGTACCCGATCACACATTAGGTGCCTGCCTTAAATAAGTCCTGTCATTCAGCGTGGGAGCTGGCCATGGAGTTCATCAAATTACAGCAGTGCCTGTTGCCATTAGTGCAAATTAAAGCAGCCACTGTCCTGTCTAAGAGGCTGGAAGTGGCTGCTAGCTCCATTTTAGTTTGCGCTAATGGCAACAGGCAAGGAGAGGAGCTGTGAGGCAGGACAAGAGGGAGCTGTGTGAGGCAGGACAAGAGGGAGCTGTGTGAGGCAGGACAAGAGGGAGCTGTGTGAGGCAGGACAAGAGGGAGCTGTGTGAGGCAGGACAAGAGGGAGCTGTGTGAGGCAGGACAAGAGGGAGCTGTGTGAGGCAGGACAAGAGGGAGCTGTGTGAGGTTGGGAGAGAGGAGTCTGGTAACCAGAACTACATACCTCACTGGCCAGCGATCCTCTCCTTCAACTGCATAAGGGGAACTGGAGTACTGACAACTCCACTCTTTGGTGCATGTGGCGGAACCAGCCTTACCACTGGGCATTGGAGAAGACTGATTGCCAGCCTCCTGCCATGTGACTATGGCCCCAGGGATGTATTGCCTGCTCTCCTGTACTGCTGAGGTTTGCTATCAGCTAGGTGGATTTGGCTATGGAGCTTGTCTAGTGCCCTCTGTTGGTAGCAACAGCAATATGCACTACCTGAATCGCAAGACTGGTTCATTTGCATATTCGGGTAGATTTGCATATTGCTTATTCTGCAGGCATGTGAGATAGTTTCTGTTAATTATTGTCTCCCCCACCTCTTTGAAAATATGCCATTGTGTTAGAATAAGTCACTGTATGTTGCCTGCTATGATTTGACGGTTTGTAATTTTATTGAGTTTTCACAGCAATGTTAATGTAATGACCATATGAGCTAGTCCCAAGGAAAATAAAGTTTTAGACAGTTCTTTGTGACCCTCAACACGTAGTCTTGTCTTGTGATTGGAGGGGACAGCTATACTCTCACTGGGGATTGCTATGCTCTGCATACACCCTTAAGCCTTAGTCACTTAGCTCTTTTAAGAGCTGTTCCTGTTACGCTCTCCACACAGTACTGGATGCTGGAGGTTCATACAGGGTGGAAGGGTCTTTCCCACATGGTCCTGGAGGACAGAAGCTGATTCAGGGTGGATAGCAGACAGCAAGACTCCAGTTAAGCTATGGTGGTTGTGGAGTCTGTGGTGGTTGTGGTGTCCAGTGCAGTGCTTGTGGTCCTCAGTGCAGGCTAGGAAGCATCCATCAACGTAAGGTACTCTGTCGGAATTACGGGGAGTTCCGTTACAGTGCAAATAGCCTATAAAATGTTAGTAGGCTGACCTGTTTAATAAGGGTGACTTTTGCCCCGCCTATTTGCAAACTAATGAGCTCCATTAAGAAACAATAGGGGACTGTCAGGTGAAGTAGAGCATTTCCAATAGAGTTTAAGCTTATTTTTGTGATGTCGCCCAAAAATCTGATAGGTAGAGTAGATAAAAAGCCTTAACAACAGCAGAGGGAATGAACAAGAAAAATTGCAATACTAATATTTAAAAGGACAGAACACATACACTGACATACAGACACATACAGATACACACACTGTGACACATGCAGAGACACATACTGTGACACACACACAAACACACAAACACACACAGTGACACGGACACATACAGACCCACAGGCATACAGATACACACACAGTGACGCACAGACACATACACTGGCATACAGATACACACACAGTGACGCACAGACACATGCAGTGACGCACAGACACATACACTGGCATACAGATACACACAGTGACGCACAGACACATACACTGGCATACAGATACACACAGTGACGCACAGACACATACACTGGCATACAGATACACACAGTGACGCACAGACACATACAGTGGCATACAGATACACACAATGACGCACAGACACATACACACTGGCATACAGATACACACAATGACGCACAGACACATACACACTGGCATACAGATACACACAATGACACACAGACACATACACAATGGCATACAGATACACACACTGACGCACATACACCGACATACAGACACATACAATGACACACACTAACACATGCAGAGACACATACATGACACACAGATACACACATACAGATACAAAACCCTACCTTTTGGCTGACTGGGTCTGGTGGGAGTTGGCGTCCTGCTGCTCTCCCGGGCCACTCCGCCTGCCCGTCCCCCCCCCTCTCCCGCGTGGCGTGCTTTATGTGCAAACTGGAAGTAAGTAGCTTTTACTTCCTCCCAGTTCTGGCAGCACGTAACACAGGGGTCCGTCGCGCTATTAACCTGCCGCAGCGCGCAACCGGACCCCTGAAGGCACATGTGTATCGGGTGGCCCAATGTGCATGGGTCACCCGATGGACTCAGGCAGCAGTTCCCAGCTTGTGCGGTGGCCAGCACTGCCACCATTACACAAATTTTTCCGCGTACCCCCAGGGGAACCGCTGATCTAGATGATCAACTTCTGGTAGTCTCAGACCCACAGAAGGCAGGCACACAGAGGGATATAGTTCTTTCAGAATTCCTGAAGTTTGACTGCTTGATTAATATCAAGAAAAGCAGTTTCACACCAGTTCAAAAGTTGACATTTCTGGGTGTAAAATTATATGCTCTGCTTTTTCCCTATCTCAGGAACAGTTCCACAGATTGTGGAAGTTTTCTCGGCCAGTTTTTTCATTTTCGCTTGGCAACAGCAAGAAAGTATATGCAACTGTTTAACATCTATATGAGGCCACTGACCCATATCATCCGCCGCCACACGCTTCCCTATCATATCTATGCCGACGATACCCAGTTGTATTTTCGCCTGGCCAAGAAAAAGGAGGATCAAATCAATCTTTCTTCCTGCCTACAGGATATCCAGTCGTGGATGGGAGCCAATTATCTAAAACTTAATGGCTCCAAAACTGAATGCATCATCTTCAGTAACCAGGAGGTGAATAGTATCTTTCCCTCATGGCCGGACTCGTTTTCTCCACCTCAGAGTCCTGCCACCAAGGTCAGAGATCTGGGAGTCATTTTCGACTCCAGGTTGACAATGAAGCCCCAGATTAATCAGGTGGTAAGCTCTTGCCACTACCACCTGAGGCTTCTGAGGTCTATTTTTAGATTCATTGCCTCCTCTGATCAAATCTCGGTGGTCAACGCCATCATCGGTAGCCGATTGGACTACTGCAATGCTCTGTACCTTGGACTGCCTCAGAACATCACACACAAGCTACAGTTGATACAGAACGCAGCTGCAAGGCTACTTACGGGTGTGGCCCGCAATGACCATATCACTCCATCATTAAGAGCCTTGCATTGGCTGCTCGTTCGTGAACGGGTTCTGTTTAAAAATGGTTGTTTGGTATTTAAGGCAGTCCATGGTATGGGACCAGACTATCTGAAGGATAAATTCACACGCTATGCTCCCAGTCGATCCTTGAGATCGGCTGATTTAGCCTTATTGAAGATTCCAAATTTTAAAAAGAAAAAGTGCGGAGGGAGAACGAGTGAAGTTCAGGGAGCGCAATTTTGGAACTCCCTGCCTCTGACATTAAGACTTGAGAATGATCTACTGAAGTTCCGCCGGAGCTTAAAAACAGCTTTATTTGCTCAGGCTTACGGGATGACATTAAAATTTTTAACCTGGTCCAAATGCATGTGATTATAATGCTGTTGTTTGCTGGATATTGTTTTGTCTGTTTTTTATTGCTGGTATGCGCATCGAGACCCTATGGGTAATAAGACTGCGTTTCTTAAGAATTTTTAATAAATAAATAAATAATAAATAATAAATAAACTACTAGGAATCCTTGCTTCCACCATCAGACTTGTCAGATGGGCCCAATGGCATCTCGGGATTCCTCAAAGGTCCTTCCTATCTTGGTTCAACAAGAAAAAGATTAATTGGAGCCAGCAACTGAGGATGTCACCATCAGTGGAGTTACACCTTGCCTGGAAACTGGGTTTCCAGTGAACAGAACCTCATTGGTGAATTATAAGCTCGGATTCCAGTTTTCAAGGATTGGTTGCACAGTGTTTTGACCATGTTACACAAGGACTGTGGATAAGGGAAGGCACAATATTCGTATTACCATTCAATTTATGGAATGACAAGTCATTTTCAGGGTTCTTCTTCACTTCAGAGGGTTGCAGAAGAACCAGTGGGTCCAAATTTGCTCAAATATCAATCCGACTGTATGCTATATCAATCGTCAAGGTGGATCTCACAGCCACATTTTGATGAGGCAATTACAGCCCATGATGATCAGGGCACAGCAAAACAACCAGGGGATCAGAATACAATGGTAACGGTGGACAAGGTGGAATGGCAACTATGTCCTGACATATCCTCAAGGTTGACTCAGATTTGACTGATACCCTACGCAAATCTGATGGCCATTTCTCAGAACTACCAGGTCCAGAAGTATTTTTCTAGATTTTAGGACCAGAACGCTCAAGGTCAGAATGCGCCGAATCAAATTTGGAATTTTAGTCTGATGTACATATTTTTCCTGTTTTCAACTTTCCTAAAGGTAATTCAAAAGGAGACAGTGGAAGTGTTGATGCGGGAGTATCTATAAGTATAGGCATCCCTAAGACGGTCATTGAGATCCTCTTACATTCCTATAATTACTTTACAAGACTTGGCATGCATTTGTCTGTTGGTCTCAAGAATAGAGGATGGAATTACTCCTCAATCAGGCCTAGAAGGGGGTCCGAGTTATGACACTCTAGAGGAGCACATATCTGCACTTTCCACATTAATGTGTACCCATTGAGCACTGGAGCCCCTGGTGCTTTGCTACATGTAAGCAGCGATTAAACTCAAGCCTCCACTGAGTGTTTTGAGGCCAATATGTGACGTACCACTGGTCTCACAGGATCTGACTAAACCATAATTCGAACCTCTAGCAGGAGCTCAATGATGATAGCACAGAAAAGTGCTGTTGCTGGTGGCTAGTCAGGATCGACTGATATTGATTTTTTTACAGCCGATACCAATAATCTGTGAACTTTCAGGCCGATAGCTTACATTTACAATATTTTTTTTTTTAATATTTTTTTTATTAAGTGGTAAATGCACAAAATATACATGCCAGTCAGATTTTTTTTTTATGTTTTCAAGAATATTTATGTGTGTGTGTGTAGTGGATGCAGTGAGAGTATTTTATTAGTAAATGCAGTGTGTGTGTGTAGTGGATGCAGTGTGTGTGTTTGTAAATATGTGCAGTAGGAACTCCCCTCCTCTCCAATCCTTACCTGTCTTTTAGTGCCCCCCCCACCCTATTCCCCTGTTCCTCTCCCTTCTCTTTTAGTGGTCCCCCCCCCACCCTGAGTCCTCCCTTAATGTTCCTCTCACCCATAGTGTTCTTCACCCCCCCCCTCCTGTCCCATAGTGTTCTCCCACCCCCATGTCCCATAGTGTTCTACACCCCCATCCCAAAGTGATCATTAACACCCCGTCCCATAGAATCCCCCCCCCATCCCTGTCCCTTAGTGCCCCTCCTTGGTCCCCGCTCCTCGGTGTGTCTCTGGTAGCGTGGCCGAGTTGAGCAGTACAGGAGATTCAGATTCAGTCTCGATAAGATCCGTTACCGCAGTGCGCACTTCTCCGCTCGGCCACGCTACACAGAGTGCTTGGCAGGAGGGAGCGCTGTGCGACCACCTCCTGCCAGTAACTCCAACATAGTGCCTCCCCCCCTCCCCAGGCCAGTGCGCCCTAAGGCAGCCGCTTGTGCCGCCCTATGGACGCGCCGGGCCACTCATTCATTATCATTATTGCCGGTGATTATCAGCCGATACTTCCAAAAAACAAACAACATTCGGAATAGTGGCCGATAAACCGATAATCGGTCGATCCCTAGTGGCTAGTACCTCAGCAAGGAGAATGTGTGAACTCCAGGCTTGGTCCTGTGAACCCCCATTTACTAATGTTCAACAGGATATGGTTGTCTTGCAGTTAGCACCAGAGATCACCAGAGGGGAAAGCTTATTAAGGCCATTCTCTACCTGTACGAAAGGGTTTTATTAATTATATGTTGGGTGATCTTCCTGAAAACCCAGGCAGTCCCCCTGGAGCCAACATGTAAATCAAACCGATCCAAGTCACGTGAACGCAGTGTCATCGCAATAACAAGACTCCAAGTGGACTAGATGATGATTGGATCTAGCAAGCAGGTCGAGCATAAGTGCTAGATGGCCCAATCGTTCAGATAACGGCGTTAAACGCTCCTTTTGTAGGACGGCATAGCACGCCCTAACATTGGGAAGTGGTTACCCACCACAGTTCCTGCGCTCCTAGGCACTTTTGACTACATAGCTAATCACACAACCGCTTGCAAACATTTCTCTGTAGATGCTGTGCATGCATGAAAAATCATTGTCAACACAAAATACTTTGGCCAAGTGATATACTTCCTATGTAACTCTATCCACCTTCCAATAAATGTGTCAGTAATGTTTACTTAGATGCGGGAGCAAGGAACTAACAGACTGTGACATAAATAAATTAGTTTGTCCTAAACAAGCTAATAATATGGAAGCAAAAGTCACAGAAAGGGAAGGAACGAATAACTTACCAGGCAATCTGTTCATGTTGACACCCTGCGCAGACAAACCAATTCCCATGTACCTGTAATAAAAGAAGGGTAAATATAAACCTCCAGAACACTGCTAGGTGAATTGCTATAGTGTGATTAGAAATATTTTAATTAATACTGTGATAAATGCATAACAATTCTTTATCCTTTGCCAACATGAGAAATAATAGGGCTTATTTCAAATACTGCAGTTGTGTATATTAAATTACTTTAACATTACATCATCAATACACGTCAGGAAGAAGCTCAAGAGGCAGGCAAAACAGGTCACTCACACATCATTGGAAGGTGGAGCCAAACGCGGAAGGAACCCGGAAAAAGATCTGCTTGGTGTATTGGATATAGGAGTAAAGTGCAATTGTGGAAACCCGGCTGAGAAATCCACCAGGACTTCTAGTAAGCAGTTCTTTTATGTTATTACTCTCAGATAAATTTTATACTGCACCGCTGGGTTCTTCTGTGTTTGGTTTCTCCCTATCAGGAATTTAAGTTGAAGCAAGTGTGTGGCAGACTTCCTACAGTGTGGGATATTTCCCTCTCCTGTGAAGCCATCTATACCCAGAGCCAGGGTTGATAGGGCTCTGGGAAATGTGAGTTAAAACCGCAGATATACCCTTTTTAAAGCACAATTTGTTTTATTCATATAGCTGATGGTCTGCACAATTAAGTTTCTGTATGATTATTTTTTTAGGTTCTTTGTTTTGAAAATTATTGTGATAAGTATTTTAAGACACATACACTGTCACTTTATGTGTGCTGCTGGAACATAGAAACACATATACATATATTTTGGCACAAGTTAAATCACTGGATGTATAGGCATTTACACAGTATTTTTAGGATCTCTGCTCACTCCACTTTTTTTGGTTGTATTTGCTATACAATTATTTTGATTTCTGGAACACGACTTTTCTATATGTTACCTTGATCTTTCATATGCTTAGACCTCAAACCCAAATGTTCCTTGTCTGTTCAGTCTCAATATAGTAATTAAACCCATCCACTCTAAGGTCTGGTAATATGCTTCTATGCCGTGATTTGTTGCCTTATTTAGATAAGGAGCATAGATCTAAAGTTCTCTGGCATGTTAGGGAACAAGAAATTAACTTTTTCTACCTTAATGACGCATTTAAGCTCACCTATTCAGTTCACCAGTGCCCTTACATTCCATCAATCCAGATTGTGAACTCTTGTTTCGCCAATATTTTTGCTTTATAGACTCTCAGAATACCTACAGAGGCCGCCGACCATTCTACCCAGAAATCTTCTCTACTCCCTTGGCTCTTGACCTGATCCGATTGACCTTGGTAGTTATTAGGATTTACTCTTACTGGACATGACTTTGACTTGGTTTCTAGCATTACGAATTATGGAACATCTTACACTAACTGACTTCAGGCTTTCACAAACAGATTTCCTTTTCTTTTTTGAAGTTCATGTGATCTCTGGTTCCTTTGAATGACTCTTAAAGGGGGATTTCTCTTTTACCGATTTATACATTGTTGCAATTAATGGATTCACCTATCACATAATTGCTGCCATTTTCCGAGTTACTGTATCTACTGCTTTCAAGTTGAGAAGATACAGTTGTTATTCTGCTAAATTCTTCTTTTAAACTAGTAAAATTAATAACTTTTTGAGAACAACCTTTTCAACTCCAACAAGCAAGTCATTTACCGGTACATTTCCCCCCCCTTTTAAATAGTGTCTATTTGTTTCTCTTCTCAATACTCAAACTCCCACAATCATTACAGTCATAAGAAATTCTGACAGGTGGTGGGCAGGGGAAGGGAGGGTAAATACACCTCTTAACATGTATCTCTCTATACAAATAAACCCCTGTATTCATACACACTGGCCTTCTACAGAAGAAAACCTCTGAATTTTACACACATTCTTGCTCATTTAAAAAAATTCAACAAAATGCTGAGCCTGCTTTCGAGATGGAGATTTGATAAGGTTTTAGAAACATTCGTGTTCCACCAAAGGTGTGATCTTGTAACAGGGGTACACTGAAATAATGGTCATGTTTGTGGATCCAGTTGGAGGTGATAGAAGGTTTGTGATTTTTCTCCTGCTAGAAATAATAGCCTTTAGAAGAAGGGTAGATTGTGAACATAAAGGGGTGCACAAAGTCGGCAATAATAACCAAGTATGCTGTGACACTGAAATGATGCTCAGTCGATATTAAGGAGCCTAATGTGTGAAAAGTAAATATTCCCATTTAATAAGAGTAGAGAAACCTACTAATTTGTACTTATAGGATTCCTCATTACATGCTCGCTTGTGTTTCAATGGAAATGAGTGATACTAAACATATACAGAAAGACTGAGTGTTTCGTGATACCAGAAGTGACGCAACACCAAGCTGGCCGATAAGTCACTAGCGTTTCAGAACGCATGAACTCGACAGAAATTTTCCAGTACTTTTCTCTGTGAAGATTCCAATTGGACAATTGAACAATAGCAAGCATTAGCACGCACTTTAAAAGAGATTCCCAACATAGGCAGCATATTCTATGATTGAAACGGGCCAGTGTCAGAAAAACACTTCTCAGGCAAAGAGAATTTCCATTTTGTTCTATTGTTTCCTTTTTATAATTTGCTTTTACTTGTTTTAATTATATTTATACATTGCACCATACAATTTTCCAGGGATATCCTCTGTGCTGCTCACCAAGACAAGGTAGCACCCCATAAGTTATATCCTTGAGCCAGTTTTAGACTTTCTATACATTTATTTATTGCTACCACCTGTGGTTTCTACTGTATCATCAGTACATCTCTGTCTTTTTTGAGCATATTTCTCCAAGTACTGAGAGGAGGGAATGTGCCACGGCATGCGTGACCCAAACAGAGGACTGGATAAGTAACACTACAGTTATCTGCAAGTAAATTGATGGCACCAATTACTTAAGTGGCTTCAAGAGGACATTCTCCCCAATATATAACTTGTGAACAGAGATTTGCTAGTCCTTCACTCTTGTTCTCCTATGTCGCCTCAAATATACAACCATAGTGGTGTTGTCTGATTGCAAGTGGATGGACAATCCCCCCAAAAAATAAAAAATTAGCTTCAAGTCTGTGTGATTTGAAGAAAGATCCTTCTTCATTCTTCCTGACCAGTTACCTTGCAATAGACGAGAATGTGGGTGAGCGCCCCATCGTATTCCTGAAGCATTTGCAGTAAATGTAGCCCATCTTGTTGGCTTAAAAGGATTTCCTTCATACCTCTGGCTGCCACACAGCGTTATTTTGCCAAGAAAGAAGCTACACTGTAGCCTCAAAGATAATAGTTGAGGTTTTTAATGATGTGTCTGCCGACATAAACCTAAGCCAGATATCTTATTGTGAAAACAGTTGAAGGATCCATATTTCTTGCTACCA
>NC_086328.1:71171422-71206422 GCF_036172605.1 Pelobates fuscus
GTACATCGCCTTACCCACCCTACTCCCCAAACACCATGGACAAACGCACGCCTCGCAAACAAACCAAAAAACAAGCAGGCGGGATGGCCACGGTGAGAGATCTTTTCACGGCCTCGCGGCAAACCCGCCAAAATGGCGGCCGGACCAGCCCGAGGGCCTCAGCCTCACCAACGGACAGCGAACCCGACCAACTACTGCGTACCCCAACATCGGAAACGGCCCACATTATAGCCGAGATTGCTGCAATGAAAACCTTCCTTGCCCGAGAAATCGAACGCAGCTCTAAAGCGGTAATGGCAGAGATCCACACACTAGGGGCCCGGACCGCTGAACTAGAGCAACGGGTCGAATCCACCGTGGTAGCTCACAACTTGGCCACAGACCACATCAACCGTCTTACCACACGGTTGGAGGCTTCAGAAGCAGCGCTGGACGATCTAGCAAACCGCTCACGCCGCAACAATGTGCGCATACGTGGCCTCCCCGAACAAGCAGATGAAGGCCCACTGTCAGCCACCATCCTCGCAATTCTCCGACCTCTATTGCCAGACATCCCGGACGAGCACTGGCACATCGATAGGGCGCATAGGGCCCTACGCGCTCGAAGAGAGGATAACACGAGGCCCAGGGAAGTCGTTGTGCGCTTCCTCCATTACCAAACGAAGGAAGCGGTGCTGCGACGGGCCCGGGAGATCCCGGTGAAACACAACAATGCGGAACTGGCTTTCTATCAGGACCTAACTCCGCTCACCCTCCAACGCAGGAGAGACTGGCGGCCGGTCACAGATTTATTAAGGGCTAACGCAGTGAGGTACGCGTGGGGTCATCCCTTCAAGTTACAAGTTTTCAAACAGGGCAGACCCCACGTCCTCTTACCAGGGGCAAATCCAACCCCCTTTCTACGAAGCCTGGGTATTATACCGCCCGACAACATCACTCTACCCACCTCTGCGCTCCCGGCCCTGCAAGCACTACCTCGAGATTGGTATGATGCGGCCGAGTAAGACCTCTCCGCCCGCAATCCTGTGCCCCCCCTATACCTCAGACTTACCTCCAAACTAGTCGTGCACCCACCCCATGCATAGGACTCCAGTCACGCAGACTCTCTTATAGACACCTTGCGACTCAGCAAGACACTCTTCTCCACACATCACAGACGACCGGCAACGAGAGAAAGAGCAGCCCTGATCGACACTTGCCCCAACGCTTCAACTACCCGCCTCCCTTGAGATCCTTCTTGAGACACCTACTGCAGAATCCCCTGATACTCCAACCCACCATGCGAATACCACAGCGGTCCACCGCAGCACCCTCTCAGTGCGAGGGGGGTTGGGAGGCTCACCAACGGACAGCGCAGCAGCACAGCTCAACAGCTCAGCAGCACAGTTCAGCAGCACAGCGGACATTGACGGACCTTCACTGCCCGATTGATGGATCAGGAAGATGTTGTCACCCATCAGGACCGGACTGATTGGCCTCTCACCGGAACTGTAATGTATAAGGTTATATGATGCACCAGATACCAGACACCACTGATCACACACCTAGATAAAACCGCTAGGCACACACAGCACTTCAAACATATGTGCCCCTACCAACGCTAACCCTGCTAAGCGTGAGCGAGCCTTTGGTAAAGGCCTCGTACGCTATTTCACTATTCTGGTACGACTCCGCATGGTTTTGCCTAGACGTAGCTTACCCCCACGCTCACCTCGCTAGTGGGCCCTGGGCACATTACCGCTTCCATATTCGACCACAGACAGAGAACACCTATAATACACCCTCAGACAAAACATCCGGACATTACATTTGGGACACCCATAAATACACACAAAAAAAAAAGAAACATGTATATATAATACTAAGACTGCATGTCTCAGACAATGGGAAAAGAAAAAAAAAAATAAAAATAAAAATAAAACAATAAAAAAAGGGAAAAACAAAAAACAAAAAAAATAAACCCTTAAAAAAAAAAAAAAACACATACAAAAGGCCTAGCGGATCATATAGCAACATAACTACAAAAGACCCGACCCTTGACAACATGACCGAGTGCAAAGATGCAGGAGATCGAAGACCCGGACACTTATTTCTACAACAATTCCACATGGACAATACCGCAGTATTCTGCGGAATGAACAAACGTTTTATATAACCAAATATATGTTGTATTAATGCATGCTTACGCTACCAAACTATACCTCTACCTATATCACGCTGACCACCGCTCACACTCAATGAACCGACCCTTCCCCCACCCACCCCACTCTAGTAACAGGCAGACCCGCTCCCCCACCGCCACCTCCCCCCAAAACAAAAACCAAAAAAATAAATAAATAAATAAATAAAATAAAATAATAAAAAATAATAAAAATAAAATTAAAATTAAACCCTGCACCACTAGGACACGAAGCCCTCCCCCTCCCTACCCCTCTACCCACGATTCGTGAACAACCACCCCAAGCGGCACAATATTGCTAACCTGAGCTTGGCCATAGCAGATCCTGGCCGCATTACACTCAAGACCAAATTAAGTATCAAAGGTAACGGGGATATATCCTTAGTGACGAGGTTCATGTCCCTAACCCCCGACGGCAGAATCCCGACCGGAGATTAGGGCTCAAGTACCCCCCAGTAGCCTGGCAAGAACTAAGACCAGGCGATTCACTTCCCACTCTCCCCACCCCCTCCTCCTCCCCCCTTCCTCTCTACCCATACCCACATACCAAGATTGGTCATCCCAACCCCACATACCCAGCATCCTGGTCAACCATCGACCTAACAACCTTTTACCGATCACCTATGTTAACACCAGCTCAGAACAAGGGAGCAGAGGTGGGAGCAGATCTAGCCCAAGACCCTTCCCTGCCACTAACACCACACCAGAAGACAGCTTCACACCACTAACATGGCCATGAAGATATCCTCTCTCAACGTCAAGGGCCTTAACGCGCCTCGCAAGAGACGTACGCTGTTTAGGGAATTAAAAAGACTAAGCCCGGATGTCGCATTCATCCAAGAAACACACCTACCCAGAACTACACAGGTCTCTCTCAGGGACCACAGATACCAGGTAGCCGCTGAGGCTCGTGCCTTTCAAAAACGAAATGGAGTGGCGATTCTAGTCCACAAAAGGTGCCCAATACAGCTCACACACACACAACTATAGACCCAGAGGGTAGGTTCATCATTGCAACGGGGCACATACACGCACAACCCATCCACTTAATCAATGTATATGCTCCCAACGGCCCATCGCCACAATTTTGGAATAATCTGTCAGACGCGGTTTTGTCCTTGCCAACAGGAATCCTAATCTTAGGGGGCGACCTGAACGCCACACCAGCACCAGCCATTGACCGAAGCACACGCCCGGGACTCCTGAGATCCCACGGTATGGGTACACAAGACAAACACCTACACCACTTCCTCCAGAAAACCAAACTCATTGACGCATGGAGGGCGCAACACCCTAGCTGCAAAGACTACACATACTACTCACCTCCCCATGACACTTACTCCCGCATTGACCTGTTCCGCACCAACCACACCGGATTCACAAAGACCCAAAAAACTGAGATCGGATCCATAGCATGGTCAGACCATGCAGATATTGCCTTATATCTGGCAGACCTTCGCGGTCCCACACCATGGACGTGGAGACTTAACACTTCCCTTTTAAAAGACCAACAAGTCGTAGACGACATTAAACAACAGATAAATACATATTTCACAGACAACCTGACTCCAGATGTCCCAATCGCAACGGTGTGGGCCGCCCACAAAGCCGTAATTCGCGGCCATCTCATCAAAATTGCGACACACAAAAAGAAACTAAAAACCCAACGACTTACACAATTACTAGACACCCTACGCACAGCAGAACAACGACATAAAACAGACCCAGACCCGCAGACGTTGCAACACCTGCTAGACACTCGCAGGACCATCAGACAACTATTGTTGGACGAAACAGCCCGCGCACTGACCTGGACCAAAAGGACATACTATGACAAATCTAATAAGATGGACACACTTCTCGCCCGCACACTGAGACCCAGATCACATCGCCCCCACATCACATCCATACGAGCCTCAGACGGAAAGCTACAAACCTCACCATCAGAGATAGCGCAAACATTCACATCCTTTTACAAAGCACTATACAACCAGCCCACAACCAGGGACCGTGCTGACGTAGGCCCCCATCAGGATACCTCAAACTTCCTAACAAAGCTGAACCTCCCGAAGCTTCATACGACAGCTATTGCAGAACTCTCAACACCGATCACCATAGACGAAATTAACTTAGCCATATCCTCCCTAAAAAGCAATAAAGCCCCGGGCCCAGACGGCTATGAGGGAAGCTACTACAAAACTTTTAGAGAGGAACTGCTCCCTCACATGGAAACCCTATTTCGGGACCTCATGAACGGAGCAGCCCCCACCAAAGACATGACACAAGCCAACATCATACTCCTACCCAAACCAGACAAGGACCACACCCAACCAGAGGCATATAGACCAATATCACTCATAAATCACGACAGCAAAATACTAGCCAAAATACTGGCCACACGGCTCAATCCACACCTGACACACTTAATCCACGCAGACCAGGTAGGGTTCATCCCCAACAGGCAACTATTCGAAAACACCAGGCGAAACATAGACACCATCTGGACGCTCACCGCAGCCAAAACACCGTCCCTAGTCCTCTCCTTAGACGCCGAAAAGGCGTTTGACCGCGTGAACTGGCCCTACATGTTCACCCTTTTGGACCACTTACACATCCCCCCTCCATATATAACAGCAGTTCGTGCACTATATACAAACGTCACAGCACAAATAATGATAACAGGGGCACACAGCCCTCACTTTGACATAAGCAATGGCACCCGACAAGGTTGCCCACTCTCCCCTTTACTATTTGCGCTCACCCTCGAACCCCTCCTCCAAGCAATCAGAGAACACCCAGAAATAACAGGAGCCACGATAGGAAGCCAGGAATTTCTGGTCTCCGGGTACGCGGACGATGTACTCCTCACCTTAACCAACCCTATCCCCTCCATGCAAGCTCTACTGCCCATCCTCCAGACGTATAGTGAACTATCGGGATACAAAGTCAACATGGAGAAATCCAGCGCCCTCCCTTTACATCTTACACAATCGGCCATACACCAAATCGCATCAGAGTACCACATTCGCATATCGACCACCTCACTCACATACCTCGGTATAAAGCTACCGGCGGATCCCACAATGCTATACAGCCTAAATTACACACCGCTCATAGCCAAACTCATTAAGGACATGGAGACATGGACTGACAAACCAATATCGTGGATAGGGAGGATCCACTCGATCAAGATGAATGTCCTACCCCGCATCCTATTCCTATTTCAAGCCCTGCCCATACCAGTCACTAAACAGGACCTAATACCACTCCAGCGGACAATAGACCGCTTCATATGGCAAAACAAAAGGCACAGAGTAGCCCGCAACATACTTTACCGCCCCAAGCCGAGAGGAGGCTTGGGACTCCCCCACCTCTACTTCTACTACTTAGCAGCCCAACTATCCCAAATAGCGATGTGGCACACCCCCTCAGATACCAGAAGGTGGGTGGACCTCGAATCAGCACTCATGCAATCAGATCTCCCGCAATTCTACATTTGGACACCCAGGGAAGACAGGGCACTCCCCAGAACAACATGCCCAGCCATCACTAACTCCATTCACTTGTGGGACAAAACGGCCATAAAATACGGTTTGACAACCACCACCTCCCCCCTCACCCCTATATTAAGAAACAGGGCCTTCACCCCAGGTATGCGACCCAGGGACTTTAAAGGCCTTGAAAGAGCAGGCCTCCAAAGGGCCCTTCACCTATACGTAGGAGACACGATAGTCCCCTTTGCAGACCTACAAACCAGAACTACCCTAACCCCAGCCGACATTTTCGGTATATCCAACTGCGCCACTACGCCACCCTAGAGACCGTGAAAAGAGCCGCTAAAACCAAACAGACCTTCTTTGAAAGGATCTGTCACGCAGAACGATACCAACAGGGCATGATCTCACAGTTGTACTCCCACCTCTGCTCCTCCACCCAAGAATGGGGAACACTCCACTACACTGATAGATGGGAATCTGACTTAGGGGAGACCTTAGAAGGCACTGACTGGCAGGATATATGGGAGGCAAATACTAAAACCTCAATATGTGTGACAATGCAGGAACAGTCCTATAAAACAATGCTCCGGTGGTACACCACCCCGGTGCAACTCTACCACATGAAAAAGACACCCAATGACCTATGCGCGCCCATCGAGGTTCCAGATATTTGCATGTACCATTAGACATAAGTACAGAAAAAGTTCATTTTTTGGATGTGGAACTTTCCATAATCGATAATAAAGTTGAATTTAGTGTATATATATATAAATAATATCTCTCTATATATATCTATCTATCTGATTGACACTCTCACAGCCTCCCTACACACCACTGGAAAAATTAGCCTACATTTTAAAAGTTCCCGTATTGCACAGTGTATTTAATCTCTTAATAGCCTGAAACAATTTCATGTGTATGATTAAGGATAGAATAAAGTCTGAAGTTAACACACTGTGCTGTAAAACCCAATTCAAAATGTAATTTGTTTTCAGTGTCTGCCTCAAGCTGGTCTAGACATTGCAGAGTACATATATCCTGCAAAATGTGCAATACAGTGTATTTGGTTTCGATCTGCCGTCAACATTGACTGATATTTATGGGGAATATGAAAAAAGCTGACAAGTTGAAAAAGTGATCTTACTCAAAACCTGCCTCCCAAGAAAATTATATTTGGGTACAGGCACTCCTGCAGGGGTTGCTAGTTTTTAGAAGGGGTCAAGAGTGTAATGGGACGGGACCTGAATCTCAAGCCAGGGAGCAGACATCCCATTCCCATGACATTAATTAATTTAATAGAGTGGAATACAAATTTGTTCCAAATAGATGATCAACGCTTACTACAGCAATCATGGTGTTGAAGAAAAATAATTAAGGCAAGTTGGCAAGGGATTGTTCTCCTAATTTAATATCTACAGGAAATTGAAAAAATATTTGGAGACAACCACAACATTAGAACATGAATATTTCTAGAGCTGATAATGTATGGATAAGACTCTTGATAGCATCATCCCTAAAGCCCTGGTCAACCTGCTTAACTTTAAAAGGCACTGCAAAGGCAGAATAAGTCAGTTGGGAAAAACAGATTAAAGCAAAAAGTATATCAAAAACAAGATAAACAAAATCACAGCTTCAACTTGTTCTCCATCGTTGTAGGGGACAGTACTCTATTAATAAAATGCAGGATACGTATTTCAAAAGTTACTCACCTATGAATTGAGTTATCTAAAGGGAGATATTGCTCATTATGGATTGAGATATTATCAGACTTCTGAGAGACTATCATGGATACTTCTGGCTCTAAGAAAAAAAATGAAAAGAAAACAAAGGAAGAAGAGAAACAAAACAGTTAAAAAATATATGTATAACAACAGTTGTGTCTATATTATTAAAGATATGCTTTATTCACAATTAGTTTTCTGTCAAACTCACTGGGGCTCTTCCCACCACCCAAAAACTGCCCCCTACCAGGCAACATTGAGTGACTCACGTCAAGGAGGTTTCAAACTACGTTATACACTGTATATGCCTTTGGCCTTCAATAAATGCTCATATGTTGAGGAGTCAGTGCAAGTTTAACCCACATTCTTTGATCTCAATTGGGAGAGATTTGTCACATACGGTGTCGCAAACAAAAAAAAATACTCTAAGTGTCATTATAATGTAAACGTTTGTTTGACTAGAAGTTCAAAAAGTTTGTAAGATTTTCCAAAGTCTAAATTGTGTGTGTGTGTGTGTATCATGTTTTCACAACTATTCTAGAGTTTCCAGCTTGACATGCAATGAGCACAGAAAGTAATTGTGTCTCAGACTTCATACTGCATTTCTGCAGATACCCTTCAAGTGATGTTGTTTTATACGCAGCTTTTTTTTTTTTTTTTTTAAATCATAGTTTGGGTTCTGATTGTAAAGGACCAGTGACCAGAAACCAGCCATGGACTGCATTTTTAACCTGGCGAGTCTTATCAGCATTACATTGGTTCTCATCTGAAAGTTGCATTCTCTCTAAGAATATATAGCTAAATTCTAAAAAGACATAATATAAATAATAAAACTAACCACAGTGTTATTAGTTACTAACTGAAAAATGATTGACACATACGAGTTCGAATACAAATTCTAATTTATGTACATATAGTCATACAGACACAACTTACCATTTTGAATAATTTTTTTCAAAAGGGTCTTTGGAGTAATTGTGTCCAAGTCATCTACATTAGGATAGATTTTGTCTTTATTATGTGTTTGTTTGGTTCTTGACAAACTTTTCCTAGTTGAACCACCTGATGCCTGAACAAGAGACATGTTATTACAAGATGGCGACATTTCATTCAAACAATGAGCAACATTTCAAGGAATATTCACGTCGTGTTAATGTTTTGTCTTAATTTACGGTTATGATTTTTTTATTATTATTTTTTAAATAATATAATGTAGGTGAGCAGATGGAATTAAATTTGCAACATACCATTGTGCCAACTCTTGCTTTCAATTTTCTGCGTAAAGTCATTGCTGGTGATGCATTGCTGCTATTTTTATTTCCATTTATAGTTGTGGCAGGAGAAGGGAAGCTGTCAAATCCAACAACACTGGAAAGATGAATGCACAATTAGAGGAAGGTTCCCAGAAACAAAATACTGCTTACATCCTAATTCTGCAAACACATTCCAAGAAAATAAGCATTTACATAAAATCACATCAGTCATAGACAGACTATGAAATGTATCAAAATAGTAATAAAGTAAGAA
Organism: Pelobates fuscus; assembly: GCF_036172605.1. NCBI lineage: Eukaryota > Metazoa > Chordata > Amphibia > Anura > Pelobatidae > Pelobates > Pelobates fuscus. The sequence goes on from NC_086328.1 coordinate 71,180,347, forward strand.
CAAAATGTTGTTAGTCTATTAGGCGTTTAACAATTTGACAAAAACAGTAAGCTGTTCATAAACCCAACGATATATACCCTGCCCATCTCAATAATATGAGTTGCCTGGATTAACAAGCTCCACTTCAGATGCTAGAGATACAGGGAAATCTGATGACAAGTGGCCTACTGAAAACAAGCCACGCCATGCATGTGCCATGAGGTGGAAGAAATACCCACACCCATATTTACAGAGTGTTGTCAATCTGAATCTCTGCCCCAAGGTGACACAGATATAAGAAAGATGATCATAGAAAAGCAAGCAGTCCTTGACCACTGGGCAAGACTACCAAAGATCACTGGAAAACTGCCCCCACACAGTATATGCAAGATGATGTTATTGAGGCACTGCTCACAATCCCAATAAACACAGACCAACAAGCTCAACAAGATGGAAAGATCAAAGTTAGGTAATGCTTACTGAGGGTATGCCAATACCAGAGGCACTGGAAACAGCTGACTGCACTGGCAACCAGAGTGAGCAGATACACCAAAGAAGCAGTTGCTAAGAGAATAAATGCCCTGCTTCCCAAAAAACCATCCCAGGTGCATGGGCGCTGTGTATGGAGAGAGACAGGGATAGGAAGCTACATCTTATCCCGGTTTCCCTCTCCTGACTGAATCTGCAGGGGAGCAGCAGAGTGCAGCCAGCAACTCGATCAGTGACGTGGGGCATATGGGGGGGGGGGTTGGAGGTGCAGCCTATAGATCAGGGACGTGAGGCATGGGGGGGCAGCCTATAGATCAGGGACGTGAGGCATGGGGGGGCAGCCTATAGATCAGGGACGTGAGGCATGGGGGGGCAGCCTATAGATCAGGGACGTGAGGCATGGGGGGGCAGCCTATAGATCAGGGACGTGAGGCATGGGGGGGCAGCCTATAGATCAGGGATTAGAGGCATGGGGGGGCAGCCTATAGATCAGGGACTAGAGGCATGGGGGGGCAGCCTATAGATCAGGGACGTGAGGCATGGGGGGGCAGCCTATAGATCAGGGACGTGAGGCATGGGGGGGCAGCCTATAGATCAGGGACTAGAGGCATGGGGGGGCAGCCTATAGATCAGGGACGTGAGGCATGGGGGGGCAGCCTATAGATCAGGGACGTGAGGCATGGGGGGGCAGCCTATAGATCAGGGACGTGAGGCATGGGGGGCAGCCTATAGATCAGGGACGTGAGGCATGGGGGGGCAGCCTATAGATCAGGGACGTGAGGCATGGGGGGGCAGCCTATAGATCAGGGACGTGAGGCATGGGGGGGGCAGCCTATAGATCAGGGACGTGAGGCATGGGGGGCAGCCTATAGATCAGGGACGTGAGGCATGGGGGGAGGGTTGGAAGAGACAGCCTATAGATCAGGCAAGTGAGAGATGGGGGAACCACCTACAGATCAGGTAAGTGAGGGATGGGGGAGAGGCAGCCTATAGATCAGGTAAGTGAGGGATGGGGGAAGACAGCCTACAGGAAGGGTCAGCAAGGAGCAGGAAGGTAAAGTAAGAGATGGAACAGAAATGGGCAGCAAGGAGCAGCAAGGGATCAGAAAGAAAGGAGCAGAAGGGCACAAAATAAGCAGAAAGGTAAAGGAGCAGAAGAAGCCAAGGAGGAGAGAAGACCGTGTAAGAAGAAAAAGAAGACGGTGTCAAATGAAGGAGAAGTAAAGGAGATTGGAGCATGAAGGACAAGCAAAGTGAACCCTCCACTTTATTCTGGACACCACATTATAACGCTTTGGTACCTGGGCCTGGCAGGGAAACTTTGGACCTTCTCATCTCCCCAGATAAATAAAAATATAAGTGTTTATGTGTTCACTTTTATTTACTGAGTGTCAGGAAGTACAGAGTGCTGCTGGGCAAGGGTGTCGCTGATTGGATAAAGCTGTCAGCTGGCACTCTAAGCCAAATCAGAAGCTCCCCATTTATAAAAACGTTTTTAAAAAAATAAACCAGGAACTAGCGATTGGCTTAGAGCGTCAACTGACCACTCTAGCCAATCTGCAGCACTCATGCCTGACATCAATCTGCACTTCCTCACACTTCGTTTCAGAAGCCGAATACCACTGAGAGACCTGGAGATCTGGAGTTGGAGGAAGCTTTTGGGGTTAAACAATTTGAGATCGGTTTAACCCCTTAAAAGAAAGCATTCAGGGGCTTCGTGGCATCATAGCATTTTCATTTAGATGAAGTTGACCAGAATGTTCCTTTAATTTGCTTAAAGGAACACTATAGTGTCAGGAATACAAACATGTATTCCTGACACCATAGTTGTGAAAACACTATTCACCCTGGCTTTATGTGATAATGACTATGCCCCTTCCCTTTCATGACACTGTCAAAAAGGGACCAAGCATTGATGTCATTAGAATTGTTCCCCCCACCCCCCGAAAAATTCCTGCGGCCGCCCATGCCCAGATGTATGCAGAGCTGCAGGGTAACCACAACATATCAACCTAAGTCCCATACAAAGCAGAGAAGGAACAGTACTAGAAGAACATTTGGGAGAAATAAGCATCACATAACACCAAGGCGCCATGGCTACTAGACCGAAAAGCAAACCACTGCATGCTTCCAAAACAGGCGCTGGTCACCATCGCAGTGGGAGTTATCCAGCAGCAACAAACCCACCATAAGAGTTGGTCAGTCCAGGACCTGATATGACACCTACTGGATAAGGCAATTAACAACGCTGCAAGAATGCCTAGCAGCACAAATGAACGGCAACAGTCTCCCACCTCGATTGTGGATTGCCGAAAAGGAGGTGCTCAAATGTGCCTTACATGTAACTTATGGTGACAATTCAATAACAATACAATTAATCAAATCATTTAAGACAACATACAGGGACTTAAAATAACAATGACAGTTATAAAGGGGTGGGGGAGACAATTATAATCAAAAGTTTTTTTGGGTGTTTGAGTATATCAGAAGAAAAAAAAAGATCAAAAGGTAAGCAGGAGACACGCAGGTCTCAAAAGGTAATAGGAATCATTTGGTCGTGCAAGACTTAATCAAGTGTAGCAGTCATCAGACAGAAATATCAACTAGTTCGTATAGTCATAAAGGTCGTATATATCAAAAAAAGTTTACCTGTAAGTAACAGTATGTCCGAGTCTTGAGGTTCTACAAGAGGGAAGGTCATGTAACACCCGGTTGCCCACGTCAATGTACCTGTGTAAATCTGGTGTCAAGCTTCACTGTGTCTACTTAGCTGTATTCAGGTTCTTCGTATATAGGTAATACGCCATCATGATCAAGTTAAAAGCACGTAATTTTAAAATTAAGTTTCTAAAAAGCATTCTTGGTGTGCATATCGGGTAACTTGACTTATGACCATCATGGTAATTAAGTTAGGGTGAATAGAGGTCTTCAATGGAGCATCCGTTTTTGTGAGTGATTCACTCGTAAAAAATACTAAAGATAGGAAGAGATGAAAAAAATTTAGCTAGGGATTGTGATCAATATCCTGTGTGTCGCAGCGGAGACGCCCGTCCAGTATGTGCCTCCGCAGCGTGTCTCAAGTATTTAGAAATAAGAGGAGAGAATCTGTTATTTAGAGATAAAGGTATCGACCGAAGGTGTTCTGAGTGTTTGGAGCTGCGGCCTATTAATTCTGCGAATTTCCCCTCTGCTTTGTAAATCTCTTCCACCCTTTGCAGCCACTGATTTATGGTAGGCCGTGTTTGCTTCGAAAAAAACGGTATCAAAGACTTAGCTGAATTGAGCAGGCGCCTGACAATCGTTTTTGTTGTATTTAGAGAGCGTAAGGTCTGTTGCGTGGAGGAGTGCATTCTCAAATTGAAAACTTGAAGTTTCGCCTAGAATCTTCGTTACTTTGTGTTTAACCTCCTCCCAGTACGGTTGTATTCTACTGCAGTCCCACCACATGTGGCATATCGATCTGGCCTCCAAATCGCATCTCCAACAAGTGTCTGGTATGATTGGGAATATTCGGTGTAAAAGGGAAGGTTTTCTATACCAGTGAGTAGTTTAAAGTGGATCTCCTGGTATCTGGAGCTCACCGAGCTCTTGTGTTGAACTGTTGTAGAATTATTAGGCCCCTTTAAATCTATACCCATATTTCTTTCTCATGCTCTCATAGTTTTATAAGAATGCTTTGTTCATAGAAATTGTGTGTCAGCAGGAAATGTTAGGTTCCTGCTGAATGAAACATTGTAGCAGCTAGTCTTAATAAAATGTGAAGTTACTAAAAGCCTTGAGAAACTAACAGTGCCAAACTACTCAAAATGGCTGCCAAAGCCCCCCCTCCCATCGAGTGAACTCCTCGTGCTGGCAAGATGGTGCTGGAATCTGGAGGAGAAGTTCATGACGACAGTAGTGACCTAAGATGGTACACCCAGTAGGGAGGGCATTTGAATGAACCACTTAACCAATTACTGATTTATAATTCTATGTTATCTTGAATTCTCCAGTGATGTAATAATGCCTTTATAAGGGTCTGCGCACCCATTTTCTGTGCTCTTGCCATTAAATTTCCTGAAGTGCTTTCATTAACCTGAACCCTGTGTCTCAGTGTGAAATTACTTCTGCGTGCACGCAACTTTATTATTTCTAATTTGGACAGGAACAGATAGTCATTCAAACTTATTGGTTTGCTGAAAATAAATCTATATCAGTTGGCGCATCAACGTGGGGCTCTGGGTTATGACCTATCGGGTAGCCGTCCAAGAAGACACTGGGTGGATGAATCCTGGGGGAAGGAAAGAGATTGATCACCTCTGAATACACGGTAGAGATTGCTGCAGCACCTAGCCGGTATGTTCCTGCCCCTGTGTGATTGACCTGTCCCAGTGTCTGCGACTGCTTCCGAGGGGACATCAAAGTCAGGTAATTACTTGCCCAGAGACCTTGTATTTTTAATTTGATACTTACTTTTTACCTGCATTTTTTTCACTGTTACCTGGGTGTGTTTGTATTTGGTTTGTCTTTAGCTTAGTACCCGGGTTGAGTGATTGCCTGTTTACCCCTTTTAGGAGCCACGTGGCTGTGGCTGTAAGGAAAAAGGGGGGTGGATCTGTGGAAGTTTTCCTGGGGGTCCTCTATTACCTGTTTACCTCTTTTAGGTGCCGAGTAGCTACGGCAGTAAGGAAAAAGAGGGGGGGGGATCTGTGGAGGGGTGTAGACTCACTGCCTCCTGGGGGTTCCCCATAGTGTCGCTCTGACAGCTTAGCTAGCCTCATTGGACACTTGGTTTCTCTGACTGGATTGCAGAGAGGTGATACGTTCCAACCTCGAGCGCTGAGGCTGGTAACATTTGTTTTGATGGTGGGATTGGATTCGGGCAGGCATTGCTGTCTCCATCACCACGTGGTAGTGTGACTTGCGGGTGGGCCCGCAACAGGGACACTACGGGAGTGAGGGAAGAGGTGGTTACGGGTCCGAACCACTGTAACGAGGGAGGTGGCTTTGGCCACATGAGTAAAGGAAAGGGATTACTGTTGAATTCATTTTGAACTGTGATGCATGCACTGTATTTACACTGAAATGTTGTCTTAATTGTCTGTCACACAGATTCCTGTGCTTACTTTTATCTTACTCTCTGTACTATTTACACTTTCCCCTCTTATTTCTCTTTGTTGAGAGAAGTGATTGGTCACACACTTCTCGCCACGCTCCAATCCGCGGCTACCTCGGGTAGGCGGAATCAGTGACTAGTCTACGTTTTGGGAAGACGTACGTAGGAACCCACTCTTACGTAGCAGTCGAGCACTGTAGACATTCTGTTCCTTTTTCTTTCTCTATATCTGGGACGCCTTGTATAGGGAGGATGGGACAGAATTTAGATAAACCCAATAAGGGTTGGTTAGCATGTGATTTGGTAGAAGATAGAGAAGGAGAAGAGATGGTTAAAAAGGTTGTTAAATTGCTAAAGTGTGTGGAATTACCGTACCTCCATGCGGTAGATTGCAGCCAGAGAGCTGGCGTAAGTTACTGACAGAAAAGAAAGGGTAAGCTGTTGGACCATGATTTAGTCCGTACAGCAAAAGCTATTCAGCAAGAAGGATGGATTGAGGAAGAGGTTGATCACAAAGGTTTAAGATTGTATGTTTATTATAATAATTGTGTTACTGGGAAGTTCTCCCAGCCAGCGCCCTATTATTACATTATTATGTCCAGGAGGTGAACACGCCCAACATCCAGTCAGTAATGACCGAAATGTAGCAGACCACGGTCACCATCCCTGGTCCCTACCCCAATCTTAAATGCTGTGGGGTTTTTGTATTGTTTGTTGGCCGATTTAGGAGTCGGGTACCACCCTGATAGAGGGTTGGGGTTTGTATTGAGTTTCACTATGATTATTACTGTGTTATGATTGACCTGACTGGATCAGGGATTATTTCAATTATTGCTATAAGTATGGGTACCCTAGGTGTATTGTCTAAATGTTATGTTTTTGTGTCTCTTTGCTCGCAATAATTGTAATGTAATTGTCCTTCTGTTTTGTTACCGTACAGCAGTGACATGGTTAACTCTCATGCCTGCAGTTTCTCTCGTTTCTCTCTCCCCCCTGTTTGCACTCTGTCTCAATTTCTCTTCCCCCCTCCCTCTCTTTAGCGGAGGAGGGACATGTTTGCCTTCAGCGAGAATGTGCTCAGTGAAGATTATTCAGAGCTACTGATAAGAGTTAGAAATGGGATTTTTGCCAGAAGATATTCTAATTGTGTATTTTGTTATTTACATAGAAGTTGATAGGATGGTTAAGGAGTGATGTGTTGTATAAGAGGTTTCTAGGGTTTGTATATTGTTATTGTTGTTGCCATTTATATGACGCCAACAGATTCCGTAGCGCTTTATATATTGTGTTTTGTGATAAGGCAGTGAGGATTGTGGGGGAGACTCGCTCACAAGGCGCTGTATTTTCTTTCGCGGTGCAAAGTAAAGACTGGTATATATGATTACGGAGGTTAGGAAAATGAATCTGCTACAAGAATAGAGGAATATTTGGACGTGTTAAGTGATTAATGGCTGGTGGATGATAAGGGAAATTGGTTGAATTCCGTGAGTTTATTTTGCATCATGTTATTTTAAAGTACATGTTTCTAGAGACAGCTTTACGGGCTGTCAAATGCATAATGTTTTCAACTGTCTTATTTAACCCGTCAAGTCTGTTCATAGTTTAGTATTTCATTTTTGCAGAACAGAATGTTGCTTCTCTGCCTTATTTTATTAGTCATAATATAGTGTAATGTTGAAAGTACGTCAGCCTAGTACAAAAGGAGGTTGGCCCTGCCAGAGGAGGTTGGCCCTGCCAGAGGAGGTTGGCCCTGCCAGAGGAGGTTGGCACAGCCAGTCCCGTGCCCTCCACCTAATTACCATTATCTACAGTCACGTACGCTCCTAAACTGATGTCACTTCCGCCCTTACCCTGTCTCTTCCTTTGACACACGACATCATGGTCGTCACTTCCACGCTTGCCATCATTTCCTTCCCCGCCCCTGTCATGGCTGCCTCCATCAAGAGGCCTACCCCTATCATGCTCATCCTGTCTTATGATATGCTGTTTTCCTTGCACTCTACATATTATGAACAAGAAAGTTACAATTACTAAAATAATCCTGCTATTTGTTTCCCTGTTTCAGAAATGTGTCTGTGACAAGTGATGATTAATGATGGAGAATATATATATATATATATATATCGATTCACGTGTAAGTAACAAATGTGTTTTAACTTTGTGTACAAAATTGATAATATGCTGGGAAAGGGTTATCTTAAAGAATATTTACTAAAAAAAATTTCTAATAAACAAAGATTTCTTGAACAAATGGTAATACAGTTAAAGGATTGGTCCTTTTTATAAATATTTTGATCTAATTGAAAAGGAACCAAAAAACATTATAAGCTTAACTATTTACAAATGGAATAGAATTTAGATACTCGCATAAACTATGAAGGTGGGAGTGTGCTCTAATCTGTCTTTATTGGAAAATGATAGCCTCCAAGATTCAAAAACTGATTACCGTATATACTCGAGTATAAGCCGAGTTTTTCAGCCCATTTTTTGGGCTGAAAAACCCCAACTCGGCTTATACTCGAGTCAAGGTCTGTATTATGGCAATTTGCATTGCCATAATACAGACTGGGGGGAGAGGGGGGCTGGCAGAGCGTTACTTACCTGTCCTGCAGCTCCTGTCAGCTTCCTCCTCCTCCGCGCCGTCCGGTCAGCACCTCGGTCAGCTCCCAGTGTAAATCTCGCGAGAGCCGCGGCTCTCGCGAGATTTACACTGTGAGCTGACAGAAGAGCAGAACGGACGGCGCAGAGGAGGAGAGAGCTGACAGGAGCTGCAGAACAGGTAAGTTACAGCTCTGCCAGCCCCCCTCTCCCCCCCCACTGAACTGCCACTGGACCACCAGGGAAGGAGAGCCCCTCTCCCTGCCATATATCAAGCAGGGAGGGGGGACGAAAAAAATATATATAAATAAAATAAATAATAATAAAAAAATAATAATAATAAAAAAAGGGTTATAAGGACCACTATAGGAGGGGGGGGGGGTATAAGGACCACTATGGGAGGGGGGGGGTATAAGGACCACTATGGGAGGGAGGGGGTGGGTTAAGGACCACTATGGGAGGGAGGGGGGGTATAAGGACCACTATGGGAGGGAGGGGGGGTATAAGGACCACTATGGGAGGGAGGGGGGGTATAAGGACCACTATGGGAGGGAGGGGGTGGGTTAAGGACCACTATGGGAGGGGGGGTATAAGGACCACTATGGGAGGGAGGGGGTGGGTTAAGGACCACTATGGGAGGGAGGGGGGTATAAGGACCGCTATGGGAGGGAGGGGGGGGATAAGGACCACTATGGGAGGGAGGGGGGGATAAGGACCACTATGGGAGGGAGGGGGGGGGGATAAGGACCACTATGGGAGGGAGGGGGGGGGATAAGGACCACTATGGGAGGGAGGGGGGGTATAAGGACCACTATGGGAGGGAGGGGGGGTATAAGGACCACTATGGGAGGGAGGGGGGGTATAAGGACCACTATGGGAGGGAGGGGGGGGGGTATAAGGACCACTATGGGAGGGAGGGGGGGGGGGTATAAGGACCACTATGGGAGGGAGGGGGGGTATATGGACCACTATGGGAGGGATGGGGGGGATAAGGACCACTATGAGAGGGAGGGGGTGGGATAAGGACCATTATGGGAGGGGAGGGGGAAGTAAGGACCACTAGGGGAGGGGAGGGTAAGGACCACTAGGGGAGGGGTGAGTCAGGACCACTGGGGGGGGGGGTGAAGGAACACGGGGGTGGGGAGGTAAGGACCACTGAGGGAGGAGGAGGGGAAGTCAGGACATATGGGGGGGGAGGGGGAGGGGGCGGCAACATTTTTTTTGCCTACGGCGGCAAATATCCTTGCACCGGCCCTGCACACACTGCATTCACACACACACACACTGCACTCATACACACACACTGCACTCATACACACACACATACGCACACACTGCATTCATTATACACACACTGTAAATAAATATTCAATTAATATATTTTTTTTAGGATCTAATTTTATTTAGAAATTTACCAGTAGCTGCTGCATTTCCCACCCTAGTCTTATACTCGAGTCAATAAGTTTTCCCAGTTTTTTGGGATAAAATTAGGGGCCTCGGCTTATATTCGGGTCGGCTTATACTCGAGTATATACGGTAACATAAATTTTGATGTAAGCCCAGATATTTTATTATTGCATATACATATGAGTCGAGACTTTGGCCTTTATAATGTATTGATTCCAGATCTGTTACTAGCAGCAAGTACATTAGCAGCCAGAAACTGGAAACGAGAAAAGGTAAATTAATGTATAGCTATTTATAAAGCTTAACAAAAATCTCCATTATCTTTTTCATTTATCTCGCAGAAAACAAATGTTATTTGTCTATTTTGTATATTTTAATACATTATCAGTGAAGAGTAAAATAAGTTTTATCCCTTTTGCGAGACATAAAATTGTGATAATGTATATTTGTGATGTATGTAAGAATTATATTTTGAGATATGTTAGAAATAAATAAATAAAATAAAGAACAGAGAGTCAGGGATAGCGTCTGTCTCCACGGGCACAAGTCTGGTGTGGGAGATGTAATGGGTTAGCCACTGCGGGATACCCACGGAGTGAAGCGTTCGAGGCCTGTTCAGACAGATGAGCATGTTAGCCTTTTATTATTTTTCTATAGGGAAAGCATAGGGTCAGTTAATAGTTGTTGTAAATGGGCTATTTGCAGCCTCCATAGCGGAAGAGAATCCTACCTGCCTCCTCATTTCTACCTGGTATTGAATGCTGATGGATGCCCCCCCCCCCCCCATCAGTCCTATAGATCTCCTCACCCTCATCCTCTCCTTTACCACCCTCCCCCTCCAATCCATTTCTCCCGTCCGCTCTTCCTCCCTTCCGCCCATCCACCACCCTGCCACATCACCTGTCTGCTTCCTTACCTGCCCACCTCCACTTACTCCTTCCACTGATCGCTCCCCTTCGTCTGTCTCCCCTCCTACTGCTCCTTCTTCTCCTCCTCCCTCGTCTCCTGTCCTTCCTACTCCACCTTCTCCTCCTCCTCCCTCATCTCCTGTCCTTCCAACTCCACCTTCTCCTCCTCCTCCCTCATCTCCTGTCCTTCCAACTCCACCTTCTCCTCCTCCTCCCTCATCTCCTGTCCTTCCCACTCCACCTTCTCCTCTTCCTACTCCTCCCGTCCTTCCTACTCCACCCGCTACTCATTCCTACATCTCCCCACCACCATATCTATATCCCTTATATGCTTCCTCCCTTCTTAATCCCTACCCATCTCCTCCGCCCTACCCGTGCCCCGCCCTGGCATCTGCCCAAATGGCTTGGCCATTCTCCTACCCTTACCACGCAACTCCGCCCTATTCAGCCACTTCCCATGTACCTTCCATTGCCACACTCCCTACCCCGATCACGCCTACCCTGCCTCAACTTGCTCAAGTCGTGCCCACATCCAATATGGCAGCCCCCAGTGGTGTGGCACCTCTAGTGCCGGTCCTAATAATTCTTGCTCCTCATGATATTAATTCTATTCTCTATTGTATCCAGCCAAAGCACCTTACTTCTCTAAGACATTTCCGCCCACAGACAACTCTGCCTCTACCTGACATCATATTTTGAAGAAAAGTTGCTCCGGCCATTCTTCTGCCACTTCCCAGGGGGGAATACCACACTACGAAAAATTCAGACTGGTGGAGGTACACCTCATCATGAAAGACCTGTTTTGGGCACTCAAGGAAATAGTGCGGTCCTGATCCAGATACCCATGGAAGTAAGACACATGTACTATCACTGGGAGGTGGCTGTCCCTCATGTTTTCTTCACCAAGTCCCCAGAAATCTCATGAAACACTAAAAATCGATATCAGCTCCCTACAGGGGGGGGGGGGGGGGCAGCAAGAGAACTGTAAATGGAAAGACAAATACCCTCAATATCACACAGAAATAGGTGAGGATACCTCTCCTACTGCTCCTCATGGTTGCTTTGAACAGATAAAAGAGGAAACAAGACACCTCATCAGTGCATGCAGTCGCTTTGCCAGATCCTGACTCCACTCTGTTTGTGGATAGCCTTAGATCTGCGGATGAAGAGGGAAGGTACCATACTGGATTTGCTGTTGCTACAGAAGATCAGGTACATCAAGCATCTTCACTTTCCTCACCCACATCTGCTCAAGACGCTGAATTTACAGCCTTCTCAGTGGCATACAAAATGTCTGAAGGAAGACGTGCTAATACCTTCACTGACTCAAGATATGCCCTGGGTGTGGCACATGATTTTGGATCAATCTGGAAGACAAGAAGATTTCACACAGTGACTGGCACGCCAGTTAAGCATAGCACGGCTATTAAGAAGTTGGTGGATGCCCTACTCCTTCTGAAGAAGTGGCCATAATGAAGGTGAAGGCCCACGGAAAACTGAATTTAGAAGAAGCACTACTCAGCCGACCAAGCTGTCAAGCAAGCCGCAAGTGCACCAAGGGAAGTGGACAGAAGGGTGTCCGCTGAAGAAACTTCTATACTCACCATGTAGATCCTATCTACAGATCTCAAGCTCCTGAAAGAATGACAAGCAGCTGCTGACACTGAAGAAATACAAAGCTGGAAAACAGAAAGGGGCAACCCTTGAAGACGGGCTGTACTCCAACACTCTCAAGTTCTGTTTACCCAAAAACATGTACTGGGCAGTGGTCCACTGGGCCCATGGAGTTTTATACCTATCCAAGACCCTCATGAACTCTTTGATCTATAAATACTCTGAAGCACCTAGAATTACTCCTCTGATCAACAGTTACTGCCGATCCTGTGTCATTTGTGCCAAGGACAACTCAGGCAGAAAGAGGAGGAAAGTCCTAAGCATCTAGCTAAACTTCACTATCCCTTTCAAGAATCTAAGTGACTATATCCAGGTGCCAGAGAGTTGCCGGTTCAGATATGCAATAGTTATAATAGACATTTTGTCTGGATGACCAGAGACCTAGCCGGTCATCAATGTGACAACCAAGACCATATACCCAGTAATGCATCGTGAAAGTTGCAGAGATCACTCAGTGGATTCACCATTCCAGATTCAAGACTCTCTCTCTGCAACATGGGAAGTAACATTTGTTGATCTTGACAAACCTTTGATTCTAAAGGAAAAGTTGCTTAAAATGATATCAACGAGTAGGTGTTTTGATGGCCATAATAACGCCTGGCCACCTGCCATCGATGGAAAGCCGAGGACCCCAAAAAGGAGACCTCGTGAAGCTAAAGAGATTCAGACGCCAAGCTTTCTCAGGATTATGTGCCCATCTTGAGTTTGTGGTGATATCAATATTGACTAAATGATTTAAGTCCACCTACACTGACATAGCATGGGACAGGTTTCATACTATGATGAATAAGTAAATGTGCCCTAGCCAAGGTTATTATGTCCATACACATAATACATGACAAGGTACTCTTGACACACCACATTCATGCTTCAGAACAAAAAGGAGCACCCCTGTAAAAGACAGGTTGACCTGTACATATGTATATATTTTGATGCCATAGGTGTGCCATGGGGGGTACCAGATGATTTCACAGAAAAAGACGAGAGTTGAGTCCATAACCATCACTGCTAATGATATTTTGTACTATATTTATTACATCCGACTGCACTTTGCACTAACACCAAGCTAGCGGCCACAGGGTTTCTGTGTCTTTGGGCTAACAAGTCTTCTGGTATTAACAAATAAAGTTTTATCTTTTAGTAATTAACATTTTAAGGGGGGACTGTTGTAGAATCATTAGGCCCCTTTAAATCTATACCCTTATATTTCTTTCTCATGCTCTCATAGTTTTATAAGAATGCTTTGTTCATAGAAATTGTGTGTCAGCAGGAAATGTTAGGATCCTGCTGAATGGAACATTGTAGCAGCTAGTCTTAATAAAATGTGAAGTTACTAAAAGCCTTGAGAAACTAACAGTGCCAAACTACTCAAAATGGCTGCCAAAGCCCCCCCTCCCATCGAGTGAACTCCTCGTGCTAGCAAGATGGTGCTGGAATCTGGAGGAGAAGTTCATGACGACAGTAGTGACCTAAGATGGTACACCCAGTAGGGAGGGCATTTGAATGAACCACTTAACCAATTACTGATTTATAATTCTATGTTATCTTGAATTCTCCAGTGATGTAATAATGCCTTTATAAGGGTCTGCGCACCCATTTTCTGTGCTCTTGCCATTAAATTTCCTGAAGTGCTTTCATTAACCTGAACCCTGTGTCTCAGTGTGAAATTACTTCTGCGTGCACGCAACTTTATTATTTCTAATTTGGACAGGAACAGATAGTCATTCAAACTTATTGGTTTGCTGAAAATAAATCTATATCAGAAGGAGGAGTATTTTTTCCCCGTTGATCATTGGTGAAGATCTGGGTCATCAGTTCCTCCCAATTCCTCTTGAATGCATAATTTTGCATCCGGTCTCCTATCAGTCTCTAGTAGAGTGTGGATATTCTGCACTCCGCATTCACGGGTTCCAAGCAAAGGTATTCATACCATGTAAATTCCTGGGGTATTTTTGGTAGAAATGGGTCATTTGAGCGTAATGGAACTGTAGCCGTACGGTAGGGGTCTCACCCGCAGTTAATTCTCGCAAGCCCTTCAAACCTGAGCACCGTTCGTAGGGGGATATAGCCATCCTGAGCCACCAAAGGCCATACAGATGATGGGATTCCTCCTCCTAGTTTGGTGTTATTCATCAGTGGGATGAGGGGGCTCGGTTTTGGGGATAGGCTTCTTTCCGTATGCCGGTCCAGATCTTCAGTGTACATGCAATGGGGGAGTCGCTGACCATATTGGTTGTAACCTCAGATGCGTTGTACCATATGAGAGCATGGAACGATCTGCCAATCCTGGACCCATCAGGTGTGGCCCATTTATGGGATGGTGCCACATGCCATTCCCTGATTCTCTGGAAAACCATTGCATGGTAATATTTTTGAAAGTCTGGTAATGCAAGGCCTCCCCTTGTTTGTGGACGACAGAGTTTATCATGGCTTAGTCACGCGCTCTCCCCTTTCCAAACATATCTGAGCACGGTCGCTCGTTGTGTTAGATTCCAGTGCGGTAGATTCCAAGTTATAGTGCTAAAAAGGTATAAAAGTCTCAAGAAGAAATTCATTTTTAATACCGCTATACGGCCCTGCCATGAGATGTGGTTGTAGTTCCCTTTAAGATCCTCTATAATATTGTTGAGAAGAAAAAGGAAGTTTTGATTATAGATCTCCACCGGTTTGATTGGTACCCAAGATAACGCATTTGATCTGTGCACCAGTGAAAGGGGTATCGTTTGAGTCGTGTACAGTCAGTAATCAGGATATTTCCGTTCAATATCTCACATTTAGTAAGATTCAGCTTAAGTCCAGACAAATCGACCATACACAGAATTAGTCAACTAGTTTTCGATTAAAAACAGCATGTCGTCTACATATGCGGTGACTGTGTTCTTGGGTTCTGTGCCTACATCCCATGATGGATGTTTTTTTTCCTAAAATGCCTGGTGCCGTTGCATATGTGGATACTGTCTTAGTGTTTCATTGCCTCTAATCCGTGCGCTTGGGTTAGTGTAGAGAGCTGCGATCCATTTGAGCATTCTGTTGCAGATTCTGTTTTGGCGCGCGTCAACATCATAACGTGCCAATCCACTCGGTCAAACGCCTTTTCAGCGTCTGTGGGAAGCAGGAGTAGTCCCCTGCCTTCTATTCTCGCTAGGAGTTGTATCGAGAACATTCGAATGACTCAGATATTGTAGAGTTTTTCATAGAATGTACGAAACTCGCGTGCCATTTCCTCTGGAAACTGCGTTAAGTTGCCTTGTGATGTATGTAATGCATGTACCTAGGCTTGTTTTTTTTTGGCCTCTTAGCATGTGTGCCAGTAATTATCTGCCCTTATTCGCATGCAAGTAGAAAAAGGCTTTGGAGTGTTTTGGTGATATTTACGTTATAGTAGTTCCGCCAGCTGACGGCAATTGGTCATCAATTATTTATAATTACTCTCCTGCTGGCTTAGTTTGTGAAGGGATTCCAGCTTCGCAATTTTGGCGGTGAGCTCCTCAGTTAGGCATCTAGGTTTTTTTATTCTGTGTAGCCAACCAGATAAAATGCCCTCTGAGGACACTTATGTGCTTCCCAGAGTGTAACGTGTGGCATCCCCTTGGTTGTGCTCTCTGCAAAATACTGTTTGTGTTGCGTCACTTGGTCTGTCTGAAAAAATTGACTCGCTGTGGGTCTAGGGTGGAACATTGGTGAGACCAGTGTTATCGTGGCAGAGTTATGGTCAGACCAGGGTGTTGAAACTATGTCTGCGTGCTGCAGTTGGGTAAGACCTTCCTGCTGTATGAAGATGTAGTCAATGCGTGAGTGTATGATGTAGCGCAGAGTAAAACGTATAGTACGTATCCACTAGTCGCAATTCTCGTAGGAATCAGCATTTGCTTTGGGGTATACTACTGTGTCCATTGGACGAATCCGATATAGGATCTAAAGGGACGTTCAAGTCCCCTCCTAGTAAAAGGGTGCCCTCAGTGAAATTAGCGAGCCTCAGTAACGTTTTTCGTATGAATTGAGCCTGTCCACTGTTCAGGACATTTATTGAGGCGAGTGTGTAAGTTCTTTGGGACACTACACCTTTTACGAAGTGGTATCTGCCTTCCGGTTCCGTCAGTGTCTCTGATAGTGAGAACTGTAGATTTGCTGCTAGTAGAATCGCCACTCCAACGTTGCGAGCTGTATGGTGATTACTATAGTAGTTCATCGGGTAGAACTTATCCTTCAGCAGTTGGTTTGCTTAAGCTCGGAGGTGTGTTTCCTGTAATAGGGCTATGGAGATAGGTTGACGCTTGAGGTCACGTAGTATGTGAGAACGTTTCTCAGGGACGTTCAGCCCTCTGCAGAGGACACACCTGATAAATTAACCCTCTACTTGAGGTATTCCCGCGTAACTGGGTGGTAAACCAGAGCTGTACCATATGACGGTCGAGACCAGAGCGGCCACGATAGTGGCTCCCCCAGTAGTCTAGGTATATGCTGGGTCTGGTTGGGACAGAGGCCCGGGGTTCACGAGTGAAAAGATTCAAAAGTGTACGTATGGTATATGAAGTAGGTTAAAAGTGTAGTATTCAGATCTAAGAGAGCCTCGTTTCCCACTTACTAGTGTCTGTATATGTTGCACTAATAAGTTTAGTCCCTTTTGGGGTTTAAGAATTGTCAGGTCATTGGTCGATTGTGGCGTTAATTGCTAGGCGTCCGCTTGTCGAGGTTTCGAGAGGGGTATCATACTTATATCTGTCTGGAGGTACACGTTATCCATGTTTATGGGGGAGGTTAGTCGGATCTCAGAGGGTACGTCTGGAGTATTGAGCTAGGAATGGTCTGCGTCTACCTAGATTTTCAGTCTTTTTAAGACAATAGTGGTAACGGGGAAGGCGGACATCTGCTAGTCAGCGGATTTAGTGTCTCAACTATGAATGGTGGTATCCAGTGAATGAGCTTAGCACATTGTGACATAGTGGCATGAGGATCATCTCTAAAGCTATACATTTCAACAGTCATATGTATCGTAGGTATTGAGACCAACTATACAGTGCTCGGGGCAGTATTCATTGTTCCTCTCCCTCCCCCTCTCCCTGCTAGTCGGATCTAGCATGTGGTGCTGTGGAGTCCATCACCCCCCTCCCCCCATGAGTGTCCAGATTTCTACTCTCCACCGGTAGATCGGTTTCCAGATGCTCCATCCAACCCACAATGTATCAAGTTCCCAGGGAAATCCATTTCGCATTGGCAAAAAGTGTGCACACAGAGCACACCTCATAGCATCAAGCCCTGCCACAATGCCTGCTCCCATGTAGCGGAGCTCAACCCGACGTCTCCCTCCCCCCCCCCCCAAAAACAAATGCATAGCAACAAGCCCCCAGCCTGATGAGAGTTGGCAAAATTTGGAGGGTGGTTGAGTGGGTTCTTGGAGATGAAAGCTTGAGGGGGTATGCTTGGGGTATAACATGGGAGAGCAAGTGGGCTAGGGGTCCAATTATTTTTTTTTTTTAAATATACTTACCTGCCGGAACCCCGGATGTAAATTCATGAAATCTCTAGTGTGGGTCAACAATCTCAAAGACTGAAAGAAAAAAAGGGGGAAAGAAATGGAGCCAAAGCGTTGCAGCCCTCCTTATGGGGGGTAACCCCGGTGAGAGTTGGAGAAAAAAGAAAGATGGAGGGGGCAACATAAATCAATAGATGGTCCAAAAATTTAAAGTAATAGTTTAATAAATACTATTTAAAAGTCCAAGTGGGACGGTGAACAAAACAGTTCACCTCTAATGTGGGTCATCTGCAAGAGGTGCAGGTATTCGAGGTAGTGATATCGGGATGCGGCCCCAGGTTTCCTCTGAATCAGCTGGGAGTCTGCGAGCAGGCATTCTACGTGGAGAGTCACCCCGTCTTGGTCGTGGAGCTCGTTGCATCTGTGCTGGGTCTTTGTTCCAACGGGCCGAATATCCAGTTAGGTACCTCTGTGTGGGGCAACCCCGTGCATTGCAGGAAATTCAGAGCTTCTTCTGGCCACCGTAAAGGGATCCATTCATTCGGACATTTGGCGAGGAGCCTAAAGGGGAACCCCCATTAAATGGGATATTGCGCTCTCGTAAAAGTGTCACCGGTCTCAAGGGTCTGCATGCTTCAAGTATAAAGAGTGCCACCTCTGCTCCGTGATAGCTCCAGGTCGGTCTCGAGCGAGATTTAGACATAATGAGGTCTTTGACCCTGTGGTTGTATAGGCAACAAATTTTGTTAGGTGGAGTTCCATCCGCAAAGCGCAGTCTGGTGGCTCTATGCGCTCTGTCAAATTCGATGCAGTCTGGTGATTCTGGTCCAAGAATGTCCCGAAAGAGGGCCGTTAGAGTGGCTTCCACGTTTTATTCCCTCGAGGGTTCAGGTAGGCCGCGTGTGCGGATATTGGATCTGCGGCTCCTGTTGTCTAATTCTTCAGCCTGTCTTCTAAGGTTCAATAGCATGGAGCCTTGTCGTGTCAAAGCTAGGGTGGATGCCTCAGATTGTGCTGTTACAGTTAGGTTGGCTGTTTTTAGGGCTTGGATGCGGGTGCAGTGTTCCGCAATATCGCTCCGCAACGTAGCTACCTCGGATCGGATCGCCACACAGATATTGTCTGTGAGGGTTGCCAGGTCTGCTTTAGTTACCATCGATCTCACGAGTGCCTTTATTTCCGCACTAATATCGGACAGGGAGGGTGTACCTGGGTCCAATACAGGTGAAGGGACCGGGGAGTCGGCCATATTGAGGCCTGTCGCCTCGTGGGATACACTCACAGGTGTTTGCAGGAATTCGTCCATGGGTCCTGCATGCGAGCCTCTAGGGTTTCCGCACGTGGTCTGGTGGTTATCGAGCCGTTTTGTGCGCCCCATCAGTGAACCGTGCTACGAGGATAGTGCGCTATTGGAAGCTACGTGGGACGGAGCTCACAAGATAGGCAGCCATCTTCCTCAGAGTTCAAGCAACGCCCTGTGGGGGAGACAATTAACACAAAATATCTTTCCTGCCTGCAGAATTAGCAATATGCAAATGTACAATCCTTGCTATTCAGGTAGTGCATATAGCTGTTGCTACCAACAGAGGGCGCTCTACAGGCTTCATAGCCAAATCCACTTAGTTGGTAGCAAGCATCAGCAGGAAAGGAGATCACACAAAACCATGAACAATAACTTATACACTCCCTGCACATATAATGGGCACAGGGTAACTTAAGCATAGGAGTAGTCCAGAGTACTACATAAAGTGTTTTTCTGAAACTCCGGGTGATGGTGACTATTCAGGGTATAACTAGCATTACATTTAATGAGTCAATCCCCTACTTCTTGGTATTACAAGAAGTAGGGGATTGACTCATTAAATGTAATGCCAAACAAAAACAGTGAACAGTTGTGTAATGAGAGAAAGTCATTGCTAAAAATGTTTGAAAGTTAAACAAAAAAAAAAGTGACATGCTTTTTCAAAATATTTTGTGGAAACATTTTACCTGGACACTGAACGACCTTTTACAGCTGAACGACGTTTTACAGCTGAACGGGTTGGCTCACTTTCCAAAAATCTTTTTAGCAAAGACCGTGTAGTAACGTTTTCTTGAAAAATATCTGCCATTGTATCAGCACTGTAAAGATATATTTAAAACACAATTAAAATCAAAAGGTAGAACTTTTTACCAGTTTGCATGAAATACTCATCAAATGTTTACTGACTGTTCTACACCAAGCATGTCAAACAGCATGCGGCCCAGGGCAGGACCCGCCTACCGGGAAACCGGTAGGCCACTTGCCCTGGGGCCACTTTGTGCTGTGGTCCTCCTGTGGGCCGCAGCCGATCACGTACTTTTGCGACTGGCCAGGGGCCACAAGAGCGCATACACATTCTTCCACCCTGGCTGCCAGATATGCGCATACAGCGTATGTAGTCATAAAAAAAAAAGAAAATGATAAATTGATTTGCATGTCAATGAGTGAAATAATTATTGGATCCCATATCAATCAGCAAGACTTCTGGCTCCCAGGTGTATTTTATACAGGTAATGTGCTAAGATTAGGAGCACTCTCTTAAAAGGAGTGCTCCTAATCTCAGCTCGTTACCTGTATAAAAGACACCTGTCCACAGAAGCAATCAATCAGATTCCAAACTCTTCACCATGGCCAAGACCAAAGAGATGTCCAAGGATGTCAGGGACAAGATTGTAGACCTACACAAGGCTGGAATGGGCTACAAGACCATCACCAAGCAGCTTGGTGAGAAGGTGACAACAGTTGATGTGCTTATTCGCAAATGAAAGAAACACAAAATAACTGTCAGTCTCCCTCGGTCTGGTGCTCCATGCAAGATCTCACCTCGTGGAGTTTCAATGATCATGAGAACTGTGAAAAATCAGCCCAGAACTACACAGGAGGATCTGGTTAATGATCTCAAGGCAGCTGGGACCATAGTCCCCAAAAAAACACAATTGGTAACACTACGTGGTGAAGGACTGAAATCAGGCAGCGCCCGCAAGGTCCCCCTGCTCAAGAAAGAACATGTACAGGCCTGTTTGAAGTTTGCCAATTAACATATAAATGATCAAGAGGAGAACTGGGTGAAAGTGCTGTGGTGAGATAAGATCAAAATATAGCACTTTGGCATCAACTCAACTCGCCGTGTTTGGAGGAGGAGAAATGCTGCAAATGACCCCAAGGGCCATGTACCATCAAATATTGGGTGAGAACCTCCTTCCCTCAGCTCGAGCATTGAAAATGGGTCGTGAATGGGTATTCCAGCATTAGATTGACCCAAAACACACAGCCAAGGAAACAAAGGAGTGACTCAAGAAGAAGCACATTAATGTCCCTGAGTGGCCTTACCAGTCTCCAGACCTTAATCCCATAGAAAATCTTTGGAGGGAGCTGAAGGTTCGAGTTGCCCAACGTCAGCCTCGAAACCTTAATAACTTGGAGAGGATCTGCAAAGAGCAGTGGGACAAAATCCCTTCTGAGATGTGTGCAAACCTGGTGGCAAACTACAAGAAGCATCTGACCTCTGATTGCCAACAAGGATTTTGCCACCAAGTACTAAGTCGAAGGGGTCAAATACTTATTTCACTCATTGACATGCAAATCAATTTATAACTTTTTTGACTTGCGTTTTTCTGGATCACTGTTAAAATACACCTACCATTAAAATTACAGACTGATCATTTCTTTGTCAGTGGGCAAAATCAGCAGGGGATCAAATACCTTTTCCCCTCACTGAAGATATCTATATTCACTTTATGTTTTGGTTTTTAAAGTGAAGGTCACTGCTGCTTTTAAATATGTTTAGTTTAAAGGGACACGCATTCAACAGAGAAAAGGCAGTGTTTACATTGAAAAGTCTGCAGGTACAGGCTATAGACACTAGAACAACTACATTAAGCTGTAGTAGTTCTAGTGTTTATAGCATCCCTTAAGAATTGCATTTTTCCCATTGAAAATTAAGTTTAAAATTAAAAAACTGGCTGCCAACTTTTTTTTTTTTTACGCTGGTTCCTAGATTCCAAAACAAATTTGTCAAGCCCTGACGTATAGCTATATAACTTTTATTAAATTTATAATGAACAATGCACAGCCACATTTAAAATTAACAAATTCATTGTGCACCGATTTACAGATTATAAAATAAGCCTATGATTTCAGTTTATATTTGGTAGTTACAGTTCACAAAATAGAATTGTGGAGCGATTTCAGAATTTGGCACATTTTTCTTATAAGCTTAAAGGGACTCTCCAGTGCCAGGAAAACAAACCTGTTCTCCTGGCACTGCAGGATCCTGCAGTGCCCCCTTCCCTCCCCCCATCCCATGTTGCTGAAGGGGTGAAAATCCCCTTCAGCTCCTTATCCGAATCAAGCGCCGATGTCCCTCTGCGCTGGGTCAGGCTCTGCCCATGCTCCTGCGGCATTTGACCTCCCCATTGGAAAGCATTATTCAATGCTTTCCCATGGGGAAAATCTGATGCTGGAGGTCCGTGATTCCAGAGTATCTCATATGGTGTATATTGTGCCTTAACGTGTTGTCATTTTTTCTCCAGTTTATGTCAAAGTTTAAGGCAAAACTAATTTTATTTCATTTTAATTTATTTTTAAAGATGGAGTTTTCATAGATTAATTTGATTTTTTTTTGGCCTATTCTGCATTACGGGGTATGTGGGGTCTCTCAAATTGTATATTTTGAGCCTTGTTGCAAAGCCATTTTAGCACCAGTTTCTTTCCACTTTTTTTTTTTTTTTTATGTATATATATATTTTTTTAACATGTACATTGCAATTTAGCGATATATTTTGTTGTTTTAAAATGGCCAATTGAGGATGGATTTATGGTGCATTTAGGGGTAATTTAGTAGCTCACATCTAAATTATTCCATAAATGCATACATTTTGCAAACGTGGACACCATGGGGGCTCTCCCATGATACATTTTAGCTTTATTAAGGTGCCATTGTGATGAACTCATAAAAGACTATAAATTACTAAGCTTCTACATCCCTGTCCAGTTTCCTGACGCTATTAGCAGGACCAACCAACAACCACTCTGGAACTCCAGCCCGGCCACTTGTTTCAGGATTTTCTGGTCATCTTGCATTTTACATTTCATCCCTTTCCCAGACAACCTAGAAGAGTGCTTTTTGGAGGGAAGCTTCTAATCACAGAACTGAACAATACTATTGTGCCCAGTAAATTACCAAGAGTTGACCCTGGACCGCATGGAACTCTTTTCGGCCAAGGTTGTTGTAAAGGTCGGGTGAAACTTGACTGTGTGGCATTTGGACAATTCTGCATGGATCAGAAAGCCATTTTCTCAGAATGGGTGCTCTGATATCCTCTTTAAAATTACATGACTTGTGGGGATACCTTACTGTTTACTGTTTAGGGGATGTTTCTGTGTTCTAGTCGGTGTCTGGGAGATAATTGGTTTACCAGTTATCAACTCAATTATATCCCAGACACAGAAACGCCTGGGTGTGCTTAAGTGTTCATTAATAGAAGCATCATGCATAAAATGTGTGTGCTTTTGGATGCATAAACCAGCAATTGTACCCTTCATCAAGTCTCGACTGATGTTTGGGTAGACGGGAGTTATAATCACTGCTTCACTACAGGATCTGGGAGAATATACAGCGGAGGTACCACTCTGGGTAGAGAGTTTGTAGTAATTTTTACATACACATGGTATTTTTTTCTGGTTATTTTTTAAATCTCACGTGTCCCACTGTAAAAAAATGATCTTAACTATACCTTTGCAAATTAAATATTTATGTGTCTAAATCCTTAATCAATTCCTAATTCTAAACCAAATCATAATTCCCCCAAACTACCCTAAATCTAATAAAATACATCATCTTAATCCTAACACATGCCCTAATTAGAACATTAATCGTAATTTCAATAATGACCCTATAAATAGTGTTAGAAGGATTCCTTCTGCTGCTGCAAGTAATTCCCTTCTGGATTTCAGCAGTGAGATTCTGTTGCTACTGCAATTCCTAATCCAAACCCTAAAATTATAAACCCATCTTAAACATAAATCAAATCTTAATTCATAATCTTGATCACTGATTTAATTCTAATCACAACGTTTTCCTTCTGCTAATATCAGTATTGATATTAGCAAAGGGAAATCTCAGTTAAAACAGAGTGGTATGTTACTGCCATCTACTGGCTATTTTCAGTATGACACATTCCTATCTTTTTCATTAAATATAGTATGCCCAATGCATTGAGTTTGGTGTTGGGCAACTGACAAAGTCAAGCATTGATCAAGATGCCATGAGAGTGTTGAGGGAGACCCTTCAGGGCCTGTTCAGACCTTGAGTGTCTCCCAATCACTTGATGCGGTGAGATAATTGCTGTGGCTGAGCTCGAGCAGTGTTCCCTACGAATTTAAATGGCTATATGCGGAGGAGACTAAGCACCGCATGCAACTTATCTGTCAGCTGGGACCACTAAAAATTGTCCCAGCTGCCAGAGAGAAACCCCAGGTATCTATTGAAGCACCAGCACACTTGGAACCCATCATATAACATCAATGTGCACGTTATATAGAAATGTATTTGTATTTAAATAAGTATATAACCACCAATATCTATTTTAATGTTTTGTGGTTTTATGCCACTTTCAAATAGCATCTTCAAATGCAACCACTACAGTCTACTCTTTAGAAGTGCCTTGGCTCTGTCCTACGGTGAGATATTAAACTGTTTTAGCAAAGCTTGACCACTTAGCTAGTCCAAAATGGCGGCCACCCCACATCCAGTCTTCTCTAGCATGCCAGTTATTGTGCTTTAGCAAAATGTAATAATGGGTTAAAGAAAATATCCATTCAATGGTTTGGATGGTAAGAGTAGTAAAATTAGCAAATAAGCATCTGAACATGTATTCTATGTCTACGAACTACCCCCTGGGTCACTTCACCCAACTTCCTCTAGAAGGTAAGCTCGTTTAAACAGAGCCCACAACATACTCTGTTCCTGTCCATCCAGCTCGTCTTGTTGCAAATACATGTCTGTTAGTCCAGGGCGCGACAAATCCCAGGTGCCAGGTCACCATAGCAACTAGAAATTTAGCCCTGGCGTCTGGGATTTGTCAGCCTTTTACCTAAAGTAGCCAGCTGGGCAAACAATGAAACCGGCCAGCTGCCTGCCCGATCAGGAAGCTGTATAGCCGGCCACCCTGGGAGGTATGGAGGCGGCCGGCTCAGGAAGCTGTGTAGCCGGCAACCAGCGGGAGCATAGAGGTGGCCAGCTCAGGGAGATTTGTAGCCGGCCGCCTGCACGCACACAGGAGGTGGCAGGCTGGGGCAGGGTGCGAGGGAGCAGTCTTCCTGCAGCTCCCCTCTGCTCCATCGCGCTGTGTAATGATGACGTGAGCCGGAATATGACATCATTCCGGCCCTGGCATCACTGCAGACAGTGCGAGGGAGCAGAAAGGAGCTGCAGGAAGATCACTGTTCCCTCGCACCCAGGAATATAAGCCATACTGGACCCAGGGAAAGTCCACTCAGCACTCCCAAATGTGGGAGAAGGCAGTTGTGGTCATGACACCAAAGAAGTAACCTGTTTGGCCAGTAAGGAAAAATTACCAGCACCCGAGCCTCTTCTGATCTGATTTTCTGGATGACCCTTGGAATCAAGGACACCAATGGCTATTGGAGGTAACTAAAAAAACCTCCATTTGTTTAAAAATACATAGGGATTAAGGAGAGAGCGCAGGTAACTAGTTTTTCTTTGGTTTTTACTATATATTGGGGCTGATGTGTACTGTAGTCATTTGCAGCCGCCCAGTGATGGGAGTGGGCGCAGGACTTATCTTTCTGCATTTGTATCCATTTTTTGTATCCCTCAGCCTTGTTACAATGCAGCCGCCCATCCCATGTGTTCCCTATTAAGGGTTAATAATATATAGGGGTGTATATAAAAAAAATACCCCTTTCTGTCTCAGTAGAGATTTTTGCCAGAGGCTCAAGGAAGCAAGGTGAATGGTTAGAGTTAGGACCCACCTAGGGAGGGTCTGCCTTGACGCTGGCAGGTGGGCTAATCCTCTGATGGCCATTGTAGGTAACTAAAAAACCTCAATTTGTTTAAAAAATAAATAGGGATTAAGGAGAGAGCGCAGGTAACTTGTTTTTCTTTGTCTTTTTTGAAAGTTGAGCTATCTGAATGTCTACAATTAGGTAGTACTTCCCATTTATAATCACTTTGGATCTTGAAAAGATTTTTCAAATGCCTTGAAATAAAAGCTTCTTTCGGGATTTTTTTCCATTCTCTGTACATCAAGTTGATTAGTTTCTCTTGAACAGGAAAACCTTTATCCTTATATATTTTTAGGAAGATCACTTAAGATCAAAGATAGCTCGTTCATTTTTAGCTTGTTTTTTTTTAGTTTCTTACTAGCTGTACCATGATAAGCTACTGAAATGCTTGATCTGGCTGTTT